>NC_140971.1:57417819-57482819 GCF_056783735.1 Eptatretus burgeri
GAAAAAAAAAAAAACGTAAAATATATATATATAGGTGGAAATCTCATTTTGAAAAAGACTGTGTTGGGTGAGGATTGAGTTGGGGTTGAGATTTTGAATGTGAGGGTTGGGGTTGAGATTTTGAATGTGAGGGTTGGGACACACACACACATACACATCAACAAACAAAAGTTAAGCCTTGACTATTCAGTTGAGGATTCTGTGTTTGGGGTTCACAGATCTAAGAACGTCCACCCCTTGACACACATTATATACTGTTATACACCTCGGACTTGGCCCTCGAGTGTCCACAACGGTGTATAGTAGGAGGGAGTGAAGCGCCAACCTATTGCTCCCATTGCACACACACACACACACACACACACACACACACACACACACACACACACACACACAAACAAAAGTTAAGCCTTGACTATTCAGTTGAGGATTCTGTGTTTGGGGTTCACAGATCTAAGAACGTCCACCCCTTGACACACATTATATACTTGTACACCTCGGACTTGGCCCTCGAGTGTCCACAAAGGTGTATTATCTGCTTCGTTTTGTCTTTTGTAATTCCTGTGAATAAAATGAACCTAAAATCTCTTCCCCTTCCAAATCATATATTTTATAAGTCCAAGGAACTGTATCTATTACATCAACAATTTTAAAAAGTTCTTTCGTCCATCGTTCAGTAAAACCCTTTTCAAAATGAGATTTCCACCTATATATTCTTACGATATCACCAACTTTGAACTTAGGTTTTCTGACATTAATCTCTTTTTCATATTTTAATTTTGTAAATGTTTCTGATGGTTTCATATTTGTTGACGTGTGAATCGTGTCATTATACTTATCCACAATATCCTGAATAAAAGATGACCATTGTTGTGAACCGAGTTGTGTGAATTTTTTATATAGTCTCTCTTTTAAGGTACGATTAAAACGTTCAACAACAACTGCCTTCCCTTCATTAAAGGTACTGTATAATGTAATACTGTTATTTTTTAGAAAATTCATAAATGTCTTGTTATAAAACTCTCTACCCTCATCAGTCCACAATTTTTTAGGTTTTCTCTTACTTTTATTAAATATCTGTTGAAAAGCTAACATAAGAGTATTACCTGTTTTGTTTTTTAAAGGGACAACCCATGCATATCTACTCCTCAAATCAATAACGGTTAAAGCATACTTGTACCCCTTATCATTATTGAGTTCAATCAAATCAGCAGACCAGATATAATCAACTTCCTTGGAATAAACTTTCCTTCTCTGAAACTTTGTGAATATTGGTTTATGTAATTCATCAGCTAATTGCTCTTCAGTCTTAATGGCATCATTAGAGCCTATAAGTTTTTTGAATTTCCAAGTCCAAGTTTCAATTTAGCACTGATCATCTTCTTCACGATGAACCTATCAACTTTTTCTCTCAAGGTTGGATTTTGTATCAGAGACAAATTATACAACATTTCTCTATCGGCTTCATGCTTTTCTTCCAACGTTGTGGTATTCCCATAATCAATATCGTGTCTCATGCACACTTCATCAACTCTATTGATTGGTTTACTCCAGGATTTAGGATTGTCTGCCTCATCTAATCTTTTATCCAAGTTTGTGCCTGGACCACAGAAAGAATACCCTGGAAGATGTAATTCCCCTGGTATTCCAGTAGTTGTAAATTTACTTCCTGATAAAAACTTTTGTATATCTCCTCTGAGTTTGTGTTTGGAGATAAATTGATTTTTTTTTGAACCACACACCAAACATATACCTTTTTGTATAACCCTGTTATTTTTACTTTTAATATATGATATATTTTTAGTATTAGTTTTCTTTTTACATTTGAGACAATAACTCATTTATTTATGAGAAAAATTCCTGCAGAGTGCAAAAACCTTTTTAGTTTCCAACATGCACATTTGAATCTTAATTTTTAAAACATAAAGAATCCTTAGAAATGCCTTCACTCTCTCCTCCATTTATTTAAGAAAAAAAAAAAAAATGAAAAACTTGAATTAAAATCCATATCTTGTCGATGCTAATAGTCTTGTTGAAAGTATTGCAAATAGACTTGTCAATTCTTTGTTTTCCTCCTCGGTGGGTTGAGTTATTTTCTGTAATACCACCAATCTTTTTTGAATCTCACTGGTTTCCATATTTTGATATTTATTCATTCTCTCTCTTTCCTCCCTCTCTCTCTTCTCTCTTTCCTCCTTCTCTCTCTTCTCCTTTTCCTCCTTCTCTTTCTTCTCCCTCTCTCTCTTCTCTCTTTCCTCCCTCTCTCTATTCTCTCTTTCCTCCTTCTCTCTCTTCTCCTTTTCCTCCTTCTCTTTCTTCTCCCTCTCCTCGTTCTCCTTTTCCTCCTCTTCCCTCTCTTCTTCAACTCCTTCCTCATCCCTTACTATCCTTGAATCGTTTACACCCCATAGAATATTATACATATATTCATCAGGATTTCTTGTTATTCCTGTATCCAAAATAATTTTTTTACAACAGGAAACCAATAAAATTTCTTTTGAATTTCTAAAAGAGCCTTACCTTTTCTTAACCTTATAATTTTTTCATTATTTAACATTCTAATTAAATCTAAAGTTGTCGGTTTATCAACATCAGCATAATGCCAATCTTTTATTGAAAATACCTCATTCTTATGTTGTAGAACATATTTATTAAAATAACGAATACCCTTTTCTTGAAGGTATGCTTGGACACAGAAATGATAATTTTCTTGAAGCCTTCTTGCTGTCATTTATGTATTAGAAATATATGTTAGAATAATATTATGGCACGAAACACCTCCCCATCTTCCCATAGTTAAATCATTTTGTATTTCCTTACTTATTATATATAATCCTGTTTTTTCTGTTTTCATGAGATAAACAAGGGCAAAACCATTATTATATTTACCCTTATTAAATTCTTTTATTTGTTGTTTACTAATCGTGGCTCCACAAAACTCATTCTCGATACCAAGTGCATAATATTCTTCCTTACAAGACTGATTTAATTGTTCCAGGTCTTCGAGGTTAATTTTAAATGACCAATTATACCCTAAATCATTCATATCATACCCCCATTGTTCTATTCTCATACAAACGATACGCCCTTCTTTATAAAAATTTATTTTAATTCGAACTGTGAATTCTGTATGACCTGGAGATAATATCAACACTTCTGTATCTTTGGAATACACAGCCGTTTTATTTAAGTATATATATTGTGATAAATCGCTTAATCTCACCAAGTCATTCGCGTCAGTCGGGCTTGGATAATTTTTTAATTTATAAGCATTTTTCATGTTAATATTTTTGTTTATATTATATTTATGTCGTTCAGCCTGTGCCTTTGTATAATAATTTGATAAATCAATATCCAGTTCTTGAGATACACCAAAGATAGAACCATCTTTACCAACATAAGTCATTTATATTAGATTAAAAATAATATCATAAATTTTTTTATTTTTGTTGAGTTGAAATAACACATATAGACATAATTGACCACAACACTTGGAATTTAATTATTGGACTTGAAATGTTTGATAAACACCATTCTGTAAGAATTTTATGACTTCAACAGGTGGTGGAAGACCAAAACTATCAAAATAATATTTGTCTTGACTATTAAAAATACAAACCCAATGAGAACCGTTCCCATCATTATCTTCTAAGTTCATAATAATATTCTTTGTATGTTTCGGCACATTTGTTAATTCATCTCTCATACAAATAACCACATTATGAATTTTTAATTTCTTACAATATTTGGCAAGTTGTAAATTTGATGTTGTATTCTTTCCAAATTCTTTCAACCACTCATCAATGCTCATTTATTTATTAGAAAGATATAATCCATTACCTCTTTTTGTTAATTTTACACCTGCTTGTGCTATAGAAGAAAGCATATCTCTAACTAACAATCTCGCTTTATCAGGCAGACCTTCAAGTTTTTCAGCAAAATCTACAATTACACCACTTCCACTAATTTGTTTCTCCAACTCTTTGTTATGTCTTTCCAATTCTTTTTGAGCCTGGAGTTGAGCCTTCCTTTCGTTGGCAGTTTTCACCGCTGTTGAAATACCACCCATCAATGCTCCAACCGCACTTAAACCAGCAAATAAAGGAATTAGAAATGGGAGAAATCCTCCACTCGTCTCTCTTATTGAATATTTTTTCAACATTGGTTTTGTCATTTTAATTTTAAGTGAGCCAGTGTCATTCAAGATTTTAACCTGTTCTCTTGTGAGCAAAACATCAATTCTTACTGCTCCTTTTCTCTGAATTGTATTAACGTTAATCGTACAAGGCTTTTGATTTTGAACACAAGATGATAGTTTATGAAGATTGATTTGATTAACATATACCCCAGTTGGTACTTTGCCACTCATTTATTTCACAAAAAATTATGTGAGACTAATCATCACACCATTATCTGTATTAATCTGCAATTCTGTTTCTTCCAAAAGCAAACAATATGTATCAACTTCTTCACTCTCTCCTCTTTCAATGTATAGGGAAGTATCCACTCGATTAGACTTTATAGTTTCCTTTTGAGCGCTCAGGTCAAACGCATAGATTGTATACAAACTTTTAAATGCTGTCATATCCAAAATAGGTTCTTTATTTCCATTACTTTCACACACCTTTTGGTAAGACTTGTATGCTTCAGCAAAATCATTTTTTTCCCAATTAATTTCCAATCTATCTCGTGGATAAAATGTTCCATCTAGAGAAACGCGAAGTTGTTTCACCTTAGCATTATCGCTCAATGCATTATTCTTATCAGTCGCAGTATCACCATCTGGCTTTTTAAAAATCATCCACAGATATCGTGGCTTTCCTTCCAGAACACCCAAATTCCACGTGTAAGTAGTTTGATTGAGTTTAACGTGTTGACATCTTCTTTTGAGGTATGATACACTGAGTGGTTTCTTTGAGTTAAGTCTTCGATTCAACATCTCTTCTGTTTTAAGATTAGGAGTATATTCACTGATATACCAACTCATCTCCTCAATTACAAATTTATTCTGTTCACCAAAAGCACTACCAACACCAAAAAGCAATCTATTTTCATTATCATTCCTTTGTAGTTGAAATCTAATTTTAAGACCATACAGAACTTTATCATAATCACAAAATCCAAATATACCTTTAAGAGGAACTGCCACAGTAAAACTATTTTCTGCTTTTGTATCATCATTATACATTCCTTTCCTTTGAATATATCCAGGGTCTGTGTTTGTTCCCGTTGACATATCAGGAATAAAACCTTCAACAGACCCCTTTCCCATTCTATCACTGAATGTATAGAGTGTAAATTTCATCATTTCAGATACAGCAGAGACATAATCAACCGCTTCAACTTCTTGTGTTCCAATATACAATCGCACACTATCAAACATTTTCCAGAAGAAATCATTTACAAGTGTAGCGTTTGTGTTATTCCCAGCCTTAGTGAATTTAAATTTACACAACAAGAAACTTTCGGAGAGATTCAAATAGGTTTGTTGATTATTTATTTCAAAACTTTTTGTACCATTTGTATTCCAGTCTGTTCCAGTTATTGCATTTACCTTGAAGTAATCTTTTTTAGTGGAGTTTGAGATAATAATAGTATCATCCAAATCATAGATACTATCAATTGCTTCCATACTTGTATTTATTTAGGAAAAAAGATGTTAAAACTTTTGAAACCCTGATCCAAGTATTTGAATTATTTTCTGTCGTTCTTGGGGGGACAACTGAGTTTTACCTTTCTTAATTTCTTTTATTGCTTGTAATTTATGAGATTCCTTCTGAGCATCTTTTATACTCTTTACAGCACCTGCTACATTTCCCACAGCAGAAGCAGTTGAACCAATTAGGTCTTTATGTTTAAGAATAGTTGAACCAATACCCATGAGAGTATCAATTATCCCATCTCCTCTAAATTGATGTCCGACAACCCTTTGTCTCTTAGGTTTATAGTATCCTCTACCAAGATACATACCTTCACCCTTGTAGTACGGGGAAAGGAACATCCCATCCCCTGTAATTATTTTATATTTTCCCAACTCGTGTTTCCTCACAATAACCATCGTATTTATTTATTGGAAAACTTCACGTAGGTGAATTCTGATGGATATAACTTATCCATTAAAAGAAATCACACGATTATCTTGGTCGGTTATCCTAAAATTTACTCTGTGTATGGTTTTTCCTGACACAGGTAGATAAACCAAATTTTTAGGTTCCATATTGAATTTATAACCAATTGGGGTTGAGTATGCGCTGAATGAAAATATTGTATTTGTTTTTTTCCATCATTATAAGCACCATCAATCAAATCACAGTGAATTAACACCGAATTTATTCCTGAGGATATTTGAATGACATTATCACTGTAAAACGTCCCATTAGTTTCAATCTTTTTTGAGGAGAAACCCAATAACTCTCTAAATGAATTATCAATTGTGAAATCAACCTTGTAGTTATTTTTAACTTTAATCGTTGATTTTGAAGTATGTTTTTGAATGTTTATAACAATATTTTTGGTTCATCACCCTGTTCTTTCATAAGACGAGCAATTTCGGAAGATATTTGAGAAATCTCGTATGCTCCGGGTGAGACTGTTATCGTTTTGTATCCACTTCCCGGATTATAACTAAACTTGTCATTTTTCTCGGTTATATTAAATAAGGTATTATAAGTTTCCATGGACAATAAAGATGCCTCATATTCTTTTGTTGTGTCAAGTTGTAGTGGGTATGGGAATGAAGATGTGTGGTCGCTTGTTGTGAAATTAAAACTCAGGATTGTGCTTCTCATCTTATTTAATGAGATAAAATGTCTTTATATTGAGATTTATTAATTATTTTCATGTTCATCAACTGGTCTAAAATGGCTGATGCTTCATTAAAACAATTGTTATTTCCAGCCTTCTTACTGCCTAACAACAATAACAGTCTATTAACTAATTGCGATGGGTCATTTGGAAGAAAACTAATACCTGAACCAAGGATACTTAAAGCCTGAATAATGTGTTTCTCCTTCTCATTCTTCCTACTTTTACCAGAAAGAATAACCTTATAATTTAGAGTGTTCAGCAAATCAATATATACTCTATCATCATTATTTTCCATATCCAATGGTTTATCAATATACTTTGATTCATCCCTCACAGTTGAACCTTGTCTTCCATCTTTTGTGAGAAGAAACATTAATCTCGGAGTTAGTTTAACAGGGGGTGAGCAGAACTTAAGAACCTTAATTCATCATTAAATATCAATACCTTTTCTTGAACAAGATGAAATATTGCTGGTTGTTCTGTTGGAATGAGTCCTGCTTTGGTTTTTGAATCCGCTGAATATTCATTGTTTTGAATAGCATTCACAATATAATCAGGGGTTGATTAATCTCTTCCAGTTGTTGAAATAAACCTTCATCATCATATTCTAATTCTCCTAAATGCTCTAATTCTTCCTCCGTCATTTGACTGAAATCTTTTAACATTTGAAGCTTTCTGGGAGTATATTCTACTGTGGGAACTGTGGAAACATCTTTCATTTTTTCTTGGGAAGTTTTTAAAAGTGGTTTAAAAAATTTCTCTTGTTTTCTTTCAAATGCTTCTTCGCCCGTTAGTTTCTGTCTGCGTTTCTTCTTTATGTCTTCCTTTTGTTTTACAACTTTTGAAACCAACTCTTGATGTTCCTTAAATCTTCTTGCTCTTTCTTTTGTATCCATTTATTTATTGTAAAATATCATTTAATGAATTGTAAAGATTAACAGGGAAATTTTCCTTTTCTTCATCATTCAAGTAGATGTGTTCAAATAAATCCTTTTCTTTAAATATTTCATCAAATTCTTTATTAACATTAATGCGAGTTGTAATTTCTTCTTCACTAATACTTGCATCTCTGCTTTTCATACGTTTGCGTTGAGTTTCTTCATCAACATCAAAACCGAATGATAAAATCTTCACTCCGCTCAGATATTTAATAATTTGTCTCGTTCCTTCTGGATTAGTTTCTAATATCCCAACACCACCAGATTTTAGTGTGATATTTGTGATAGTTTTAGTGTAATGTGAATATTTTGTTGTACCAAGAGAAACCTCCTCAAATATTTGTCCTTCATTCCTCAATCGCATATGTTCCTCCACTGAAATATAGTGATAATCTTCACCTTTTATTTCTCCAGGTCTTATTGCTCTAGTTGTTGTTGATACAATGCGTATCACGGGGTGTTTTTTAAGTAAATTTACAATATTCTCATTTGTACTACACAAGAACCTTGATTTATGAAAGTTTTTTCCAGAAGCAGATTTACCCACAAGATTTATAATAATAGTTGTCATTTATATATGTAATTGTTTATAAAACAAAAAATATATCCCTTAATATCTCATCTTGTTTCACAACAATATATTTATATTTTTCAGTCGTGTGCTTCATGTAATCCTCAAATTTCTTTTTACTACATAATGTAGAACAATTATCTCTCCAAAAATTATTGATATCTATTGAATTTAACTTGAATAAAATAAAAGTATTAGCATTGTTTCTGATGGAACGACGAGGAAGTTGAAAGTACGATTGACTAAGATAAATACAATTACAAGAAGAATGTCTCCCTCTTGTGTAGTAGCTGTCCATTACCGTTTGGTTTCTCTCATTAACACAATCATCAAAGATAACGAGGTTCTTTTTTGATTTATCCAAATCTTGGGGAGACGGTATATCATCCGTATTATCACTAAGAATACAAGTTATAGGATTTGATTTCTTTTTCTCTGTGTATCACAAAATAGTTGAATTATATCTTCAATGTTATAATCATTTAGGTTTTTTTGACGTTTAAATAAACCGATTATATCTTCTTTTTGAAGACCAGCATTAAAACCTTGTGAGAGTAGTTGATACTCTGGTTGAAAACTCGACTTTGTGAAAATTATTAAATTATCATAATCTAAAAAGTTGGGAGCGAGGAGCATTTTTAAAAGTAAGCAGGTTTTTCCACATCCACTTGAACCAACTATTAGACATCTTAATGAATTTGGGAGATTTTTATGGTTGTTAAATTTTATCTTATTTTCCCAAATAGGTAAAAATCATTCATTTATATATTTGAAAAACAGGTTATTTAATTTATTATTGGCTTTTTTAGAAACTCTATATTTTATCCTAAGTTCAGGTTTAATTTCAAGATAATCCATTATTTTATTTATACAATATCTTGTGTTGATATTTCCCTGAAAATTACATCCATGAATAATATACAACAACAATCCTTTGAACATTTCTCTTATACGTTCAGTTTCTTCCCTTGTAAGGAAAGGTGTGTTATCACCCTCATACTTTACATTCATTTCTCTAATCAATCTTGTAAAGTAATTCATTTTTGGTGTAAATCTAAAAGAATTATTTTCCTTTTTATATTTTTTATTATCATTAATTAGAAGATAATCACAGAATATACATTGTTTATAGGCTTTTGACTCTGTGTTTAATCCCCGTCTTTCACACGCAGGACAATTCTCAAATTTGTCATATGGAGAATCAGGAAAGTCTAGCATATTTATAAAGTAAAACTTTACTTAAACTGAAATTCACCTATACTTTCAGTTGTATATTACCATCGATATCGATATACTTTTTTTCATTATCAGATTCAACGACAACATTTTTTATATTAAAGGTAATTTTAAAATTATCGTTAACTACTATTGAACGAAATGTCATTTCACCTGATATATTAACATCCTTTATTTCATCAGGATTTACATCTTTAGGGTTGTTGAAAAAAATACAAATTTCTCCTTGCATATTACAGATGGTCTTATCTTTTCTTTCTAAAGCTTCATCCATAAGGTTTATGTTCTTTGATACTTTTTCTTGTTTCATTGCTTTTTCTAGTTTTGAATATATTACTAGAAGGAGAGGAGAAACTTTTGTTAGAGATACTTTAATTGATGTTCTACCAGGTATACTAAAAGCCCTTCCACTGAAGGAAATTGAAGAACTCATATTATTTACCATAATAGTTTTTATCCAATAGTTGTTATATTTATCTTTGTTCAATTTTACATCCTTGACATATTTCTCAGTATCTTTAACAGATGAAGAGATTGATTGAAACTTGTCTTTTGTGTCTTGAAACATTGTATTTATTAAGTGAAAAAGTTGGAGGATAAAATGTTTTTAAGCACAGATTCACCTATAAATTAAACGAAATTTTCATCAAGAAAATTTTAGTTTAAGCAAAGTTTTATTCTATAAATATGGTGAATACAACGTACTGCGATGTTTGTAATCACGAATACAAACATTATAGAAAACACCTCCGAACCAACAAACACACATTTAATCTATTTCATCAAATATCTCCTCTTGAGTTGGAAAGAAAACATTGTGATATCTGTTCAAAGGATGTTTTGAAGAGTAGTTATAATAAACATCTTCAATCACAAAAACACAAGAAAAATGAGTTTAAAGTAAAGGGAGACTATTATATTGAAAACACTGATGGGGCATTTAAAGGGCATATAAAAATAAGGATTTTTCAATTTGGAGAACCCGGTCCATCATCAATAGCTGAATCAATTGAAATAGTGAAACCCGATGTTGAAAAATTTATTAAAAAGACATTAAAAGAAATGAAAACTTTAAAGTTTTATATGGGAGTGAAAATGAATATGAAAAGACAAGATGAAGAACATACTCCTTATATGAGAACAGGTCTTCATTTTACAACATCATTTCAAGATTTTTTGAATAGTGGGGTTTATGAAGAACTATCAAGACAAGAGGAGGATGTTGATAATACAGTGGTAGGAAGTGGATTCAATATTAAAAAAATCATCTTTTTAGATATACACATTCTAAAATCAAACCCTCTTAAAGCTTCTTCTTACATTGAATTACCAAAAGAAATAAAACTAAAGAAGGCAGTTGTTAATATTAAGAACAATGATAATAAATGTTTTCTCTGGTCTGTTCTTGCTCACTTTCATCCACCAAAATGTAATTCAGAAAGAGTAAAACAATATATGAAATATGAGAATACCTTAGACATTAAAGATTTTAAATTCCCAATGCCACTAACAGATATTCCTAAATTTGAGAAAAAGATTAATCTTTCTATTAATGTATATGGATTAACGGATACAAACAAAGTTCAAATATTAAAAATTTCAAACAACTATAAAAATGAAGAAACACACATTGACCTTTTATATTTTAGTGTTGGAAAGAATTCACATTACACATACATCAATAATTTATCAAGATTAATCTCTTCTCAGGTATTCAGAACAGCAAACAAAATATATCCTTGTAAGCGATGTCTTAATTCATTTCATACAAAAGAACGATTAGAACAACATTCAAAATATTGTAGTAATCATAAATCAGCTGTAATTACAATGCCTAAACCTGGTGAAAAGATTTCTTTTGAAGATTATAATAAATCTATCATGCACCCATTTGTGATATACGCTGATTTTGAATGTATCCTTAAAAAGATAAATACTGCTTCTCCTAATCCAAAAGAACCATATACAAATAAATATCAAAAACATATTCCTTGTGGTTTCTGTTATTATATCAAATCATCTGTTGGAGAAAAGTATAACAAACTTGAACATTATCGTGGAAAAAATGCTTCACAAGAGTTTGTAAAACGATTAGAAAAGGATTGTATAAGACTCACTAAATTAATGAAAGAAACAAATGAACCGATGAAATTAACCAAAGAAGAAAAATTAGAATTTAGAATGAACAATATCTGTCATATTTGTGAGGGGGAAATTAAGGAGTCTAAAGTTAGAGACCATTGTCATCTTACTGGTAAATATAGAGGTCCCGCTCATTCCTGTTGTAATCTTAATTATAAATTACCTTCTTTTATTCCAGTCTTTCTTCACAACAGCGCCAACTATGATACACATCTATTTATAAATGAACTTTCAAAAACACCAGGGAATATTTCTGCCATAACAAACACAAGTCAAAAGTATATTTCATTTTCAAAAATGATATTCACAAAACCTTTAACTCGTATTAGGTTTCTAGATTCTTACAAGTTTATGGGAACACCACTAGCCTACCTCGCATCAAATCTAAGCTCCACGGACTCTTTTCCAAATCTTAATTCATTCTTTCCAAAAGAGGAAATTCTCACTAAAGAGGAAATTCAGATTAAAGAGAGAATTCAAAGTAAAGAGGAAACTCTAATTAATGAAGAAATTCTAACTGAAGATGAAATTCTAATTATAAAGAAAATTCGAACTAAAGAGGAAATTCAGATTAAAGATGAAATTCTGATTAAAGAAGGAATTCTTACGAGAGAGGAAATTCAAACAAGGAATGAAATTCAAAGTAAAGAGAAAATTCTTACAAGTAAGGGAATTTATCCTTATGATTATATGGATTCATTTATGAGATTTAAAGAAACACAACTTCCTTCAAAAGAAAGTTTCTATAATAACCTTTATGAAGAAGAGATAAGTGATAAGGAATATAAACACGCACAAGAAATATGGAAAATATTTAAGATAAAGAACCTTGGAGAATATCATGATTTATATCTAAAAACAGATGTTTTATTGTTAGCTGATGTGTTTGAGGCTTTTAGAACACTCTGTCATAATAAAAATTGTTATGGATTAGACCCTGCCCACTATTTCACAGCTCCTGGTTTAGCTTGGAGTGCAATGTTGAAAATGACAAAACAAGATATAGATTTAATCAGTGATGTTGATATGCTTTTGATGATTGAGAAGTCCAAGAGAGGTGGAATATCACAAGTATGTTCAAAAAGATATGCGAAAGCAAATAATAAATATCTCCCAAATTATGATCGTGAAAAAGATAGTAATTATTTGATGTATTTTGATGCTAATAATTTGTATGGATGGGCAATGTCTCAATCTCTACCTTATGGTAAATTAGAGTGGGTGGAAGAAAAGGATTATGAAAAGGCTTTGATGAATATTGTTATTTCTTCTCAAGAGGAATTGAATGACGAAGAAGAAGGTTATTATTTTGAAGTTGATTTGAGGTACCCGAGTGTTCTTCATAATAAGCATAAAGACCTTCCTTTTGCATGTGAGAAAGAAACCCCAAAGAAAGAATGGTTCAGTGATTATCATAAAAGTTTTAATATTAAAGGCAAATCAACAGAAAAGTTATTAACAACATTCTATGATAAAGAGGGATATGTTTTACATCAGAGAAGCTTAAAACAGTTTTTGAGAGAAGGATTGAGAGTAGCTAAAATTCATAGAGTTTTAAAATTTAAACAAAGTCCTTGGGTGAAAAAGTATATTCAATTCAATACAGATATGAGAGCAAATACAAAAGTAAAATTTGAAGGGGACTTTTATAAATTAATGAATAATGCTGTATTTGGAAAGACTATGGAAAATGTTAGAAACAGGCAAAACATTAGATTCGCAACATCTTGGAAAGAAGCTTCGAGATTGATAAATAAACCAAGTTTTGAGAGAGAAGAGGTTTTTTCAGAGAACTTTTCTGCAATTCATATGAAAAAGGAAAGTATTGTAATGGATAAACCAATTTATATTGGAACAGCAGTTCTTGATTTATCAAAGATATTGATGTATGATTATTTGTATAATGACTTAAAGAAAGAGTATGGTGAAAATGTTTCATTGTTGTATATGGACACTGATAGTTTTATCTTAGATATAAAAACTGATGATGTTTATGAAGATATGAAGAAAAATATTGGAGTATATGATACAAGTAATTTCAGCAAGAAGAGTGAGTTATTTTCCAAAAAGAATGAAAAGGTTATTGGTAAGTTTAAGGATGAGTTGGGTGGAAAAGTAATGAGTGAGTTTATTGGATTGAGAGCAAAGGCATATGCTTATAAGTATGGTGAACAGATTGATAAGAGGTTAAAGGGAATAAAGAAATATGTCATAAAGAAATCAATAACTTTTAGAAATTATTATAATTGTTTGATGAATAAGAAAGAAGAATATAGGAAAATGAATACAATAAGAAGTTATAAACATAACATATATAGTGAAGAAGTAAATAAAAAGGCATTAGGAGCCTTTGATGATAAGAGATTTATTTTAGATAATGGAATAGATTGTGTTCCATATGGATATTGTATGATAGAGTGTATAAAATAGATTATGTTTTAACGATGGGAAGATGGGTTAGGGTTTTTTAAGGGCTACCGCCACGTTTTTTCACAATATATAAATGGTTAAACCAAGTATTAATCAAACTAAAGAGTGGAGAAAATCTCAGTCTTGGTATATAAATGGAAAACATAATGAATGTGAAAAATATCAAATAAGTCTTATTGAAAAAATAACTAAAACAAAGGTAAATAAAACAAATAAGCGAATTAATTTAAAAACTAGTAAGTTAGAGGATGTAAAGAAAAAAATGAATATCCTTGAATGGACTGAAAACTTTGATGGTTATCAATTGAACAATGAAAAAACAATTTACTATAATCTCAAAATGATATGTGGCTCAGGAGGTGGCCAGATGAGAGCATTAAGAGAAGTTTATCATTTCGTAATGGCACAAAAGGGGTATCTTAAAAAATATAAAGATTCAAATGTTTTGTTTGTCAATATTTTAGATGGGGATTATTGTGCAAAGAAAATTAAACTATTGAAGGAATTTGAGAATGAACAAATCTTTATAGGTTCAATGAGTGAGCTGTTCAACCCCCAGGTGTTCAATTCAATGTGGTTCAACCTCCAAGTTAAAAGGGGAGGCAAATAAATATACCTTGGGATAAAAAGGGGGTTTATTTTTAGGGAAAAAAAAAGGGAATCGCTGAAAATCCCCAGTAGGGTAAGAATACTGGTTCTAGCTCACTTTTCCCCATGTAAATGAATGGGGGATTTTCAGCGATTCCCTTTTTTTTCCCCTAAAAATAAACCCCCTTTTTATCCGTTTTTCCCTGCTGTGCAGGGGTTTGGCTTTTTGTGAGGCAATGTTTTATGGTCGGATGCCCTTCCTGGACGCCTCTTACAACACAGGGATATGGTACACCTATTCTAACCGGGGCATACACCGGGACCAGTATACTGGTACTCATTTCGCCGACCTCGGAAGGATGGCAGGCTGAGTCAACCCCCTGGTGTTAATTCAGCAGCTGAGCGGGATTCGAACTCGGGACACTGGGATCCCAAGCCGCCACCCTAACCACTAAGCCAACACCAGGCTTTGTATATATATAACCAGGCTATCCCAAGGTATATTTATTTGTCTCCCCTTTAACCTGGAGGTTGATCAGCTCACTCATTGAACCTATAAAGATTTGTTCATTCTCAAATTCCTTCAATAGTTTAATTTTCTTTGCACAATAATCCCCATCTAAAATATTGACAAACAAAACATTTGAATCTTTATATTTTTTAAGATACCCCTTTTGTGCCATTACGAAATGATAAACTTCTCTTTATGATCTCATCTGACCACCGCCCGAGTTGCAAATCATTTTTGTGTATAAACCACGCCATAAAAAAAGTTTTGTTTCAAATGTTTTCAGTTCATGCCGTGAAAATGAGGAAGTGTTTTTTGACACGGTCGTGCTGTGTGGTTTTAGACAGTCATGCTGTGAAAAAATAGGAACTATTCTGTGAGACAAGGTCTCGTGTTTATATTTTATCTCAGAACACGAACTGAAAACATTTGAATCAAAACCATTTTAAGTATGTTTTGTAAATGATTCATACAACCGCCTAGTTATTTTCCAAGCTGTCATTTCCTGTGGCCGCACCCAATGTTTAGGGAATTTCCTCATTGTAGCCTTATAAGTGATTCACCAGACAAAGTTTCTGCCAGACAGGATTTTCATTTTTACAACTGAGACATGGATGATCTCTCTTCCGATGAAGGCAAAAGCTTACTACAGAGTTGGTAAGTTTGTTTGGTTTTCTCTTTGAACGATGAAGCAAATGATTATTAATTAAATCATGATAATTCTGATATATATATATATATATATATTTTTCCCTGACAGGGCATTGGAAGAAATTGAGTTTACGTATCACGACGTGGTTCATGAAATTAATACTCTTATTGAAGAGATCAATGATTTTAGAAGAGAATTGAAAGACATTTTCAATGAGTGGCACGAAGTCTTATCACGTCCTATCATCTCGAAGGAATTAAACCAATGGTGAGACACGTGTGTGTGTGTCTGTCTTCCTACCTACCTCTCTCTGCTCTTATTGAAGAGATCAATGATTTATAATGACCGGTCTCTGATCTCGAATGAATTAAACCAATGGTGAGACACGTGTGTCTATGTGTGTCTATGTGTGTGTGTGTGTGTGTGTGTGCGTGTGTGCGTGTGTCTATGTGTGTCTATGTGTGTGCGTGTGTGTGTGTGTGTGTGTGTGTGTGTGTGCGTGTGTGGGTGTGTGTTGCTTTCCCTGTCTGTCTGTCTCTTCATCTATACCCTTGACTTTTTTTTTTTTTCAGCACTATCGCACAACATCAGCTGTTGAAGCAATCTTGTACAACACATGATTTTCTGGAGGTAAATATTTCTGAATTATTATTAATATCACTCTCTCTTTAGAATGTCGTCTAATGTTGGTTGCATTATTAGTTTGAACGCGGTTTTGTCAGTACACTGGAATTAATTTTATTGACCTTGAAAGGATGACAGGCTGAGTCGGCCTCCTGGTGTGTTAATTCAGTGGTCAACGAGGCTTACTCATATTACCATGTAATTATTATCCACTTTTGTTTCAAAACAGAATATGGTGTCTGAGTTTCGAAATCACAAGACATCTGGAGAAGATTGCTGGGAAAGATTATACATTCTCGCAAATGAATATTTAATATTTTCAATATTAATAAATTATATTTGTTTTGTATACAATTACTTGATTCTGAATTACAAGAAGAGGATCAAAACATGAAGGGAGGGTAGGTGCGCCCCCCCAATGACCCATCACCCCCTCATCCCATCCCTCCCCTCCCCATGTGTGTGTGTGGGGAAGGGGGGGGGGTGGGATGAGGGAGGTGGTGGGTCAAAGGTGGGGGGCGCACAGGGGGGATGAGGGGGGTGGGGCTTGTGTGGGAGGGGCTTGTGTGGGCGGGGCTTTGGTGGGGCTTGTGTGGGCGGGGTGTGGGTGAGGCTTGTGTGGGCGGGGTGTGTGTGGGCGGGGCTTCGGTGGGGCTTGTGTGGGTGGGGCTTGTGTGGGAGGGGTTTATGTGGGTGGGGCTTATGTGGGCGGGGCTTCGGTGGGTCTTGTGTGTGCGGGGTTTATGTGGGTGGTGCTTGTGTGGGAGGGGTTTATGTGGACAGGGTTTATGTGTGTGGAGTTTTTGTGTGGAGCTTGTGTAGACAGGACTTATGTGGGAGGGGTTGATGTGGGCAGGGTTTATGTGGGCAGGGGCGAATGTGGATGAGGTTTGTGTGGATCAATGGATGGGTGGAGAGATGGGTGGATGGGTGGATGAGTGGAGCTTGTGTGGATGGGTGGATAATTTTTTAATTAAATAAACATGTTGTGTGTGGGGGAACTAATTAACTAATCACTAATTATGTGAATATGGGTGGAGCTTGTGTGTGTGGAGCTTGTGTGGAGCTTGTGTGGAGCTTGTGTGGAGCTTGTGTGGGGTTTGTGTGTGGTGGGGTTTGTGTGGGGTTTATGTGGGTGGGGCTTGTGTGGGTGGAGTCAAAAAGGGGCGGAGTCAAAAAATTTCAATTTATTGGAGCTTGTGTGGGGTTTGTGTGTGGTGGGTTTGTGTGGGGTTTGTGTGGGTGGGGCTTGTGTGGGTGGAGTCAAAAAGGGGCGGAGTCAAAAAATTTCAATTTATCTTTGTCTTTTGTAATTCCTGTGAATAAAATGAACCTAAAATCTCTTCCCCTTCCAAATCATATATCTTATAAGTCCAAGGAACCGTATCTATTACATCAACAATTTTAAAAAGTTCTTTCGTCCATCGTTCAGTAAAACCCTTTTCAAAATGAGATTTCCACCTATATATTCTTACGATATCACCAACTTTGAACTTAGGTTTTCTGACATTAATCTCTTTTTCATATTTTAATTTTGTAAATGTTTCTGATGGCTTCATATTCGTTGACGTGTGAATCGTGTCATTATACTTATCCACAATATCCTGAATAAAAAGATAACCATTGTTGTGAACCGAGTTGTGTGAATTTTTTATATAGTCTCTCTTTTAAGGTACGATTAAAACGTTCAACAACAACTGCCTTCCCTTCATTAAAGGTACTGTATAATGTAATACTGTTATTTTTAGAAAATTCATAAATGTCTTGTTATAAAACTCTCTACCCTCATCAGTCCACAATTTTTTAGGTTTTCTCTTACTTTTATTAAATATCTGTTGAAAAGCTAACATAAGAGTATTACCTGTTTTGTTTTTTAAAGGGACAACCCACACATATCTACTCCTCAAATCAATAACGGTTAAAGCATACTTGTACCCCTTATCATTATTGAGTTCAATCAAATCAGCAGACCAGATATAATCTACTTCCTTGGAATAAACTTTCCTTCTCTGAAACTTTGTGAATATTGGTTTATGTAATTCATCAGCTAATTGCTCTTCAGTCTTAATGACATCATTAGAGCTTACAAGTTTTTGAATTTCCAAGTCCAAGTTTCAATTTAGCACTAATCATCTTCTTCACGATGAACCTATCAACTTTTTCTCTCAAGGTTGGATTTTGTATCAGAGACAAATTATACAACATTTCTCTATCGGCTTCATGCTTTTCTTCCAACGTTGTGGTATTCCCATAATCAATATCGTGTCTCATGCACACTTCATCAACTCTATTGATTGGTTTACTCCAGGATTTAGGATTGTCTGCCTCATCTAATCTTTTATCCAAGTTTGTGCCTGGACCACAGAAAGAATACCCTGGAAGATGTAATTCCCCTGGTATTCCAGTAGTTGTAAATTTACTTCCTGATAAAAACTTTTGTATATCTCCTCCGAGTTTGTGTTTGGAGATAAATTGATTTTTTTTTGAACCACACACCGAACATATACCTTTTTGTATAACCCTGTTATTTTTACTTTTAATATATGAAATATTTTTAGTATTAGTTTTCTTTTTACATTTGAGACAATAACTCATTTATTTATGAGAAAAATTCCTGCAGAGTGCAAAAACCTTTTTAGTTTCCAACATGCACATTTGAATCTTAATTTTTAAAACATAAAGAATCCTAAGAAATGCCTTCACTCTCTCCTCCATTTATTTAAGAAAAAACTTGAATTAAAATGAATGGCTTGACGATGTCAATAGTCTTGAAGAAAATATTGCAAATAGACTTGTCAATTCTTTGGTTTCCTCCTCGGTGGGTTGAGTTATTTTCTGTAATACCGCCAATCTTTTTTGAATCTCACTGGTTTCCATATTTTGATATTTATTTTGTCTCGCTCTTTCCTCCCTCTCCTCCCTCTCTCTCTTCTCTTTTTCCTCCTTCTCTTTCTTCTCCCTCTCCTCCTTCTCTCTCTTCTCTTTTTCCTCCTTCTCTTTCTTCTCCTTTTCCTCCTTCTCTTTCTTCTCCCTCTCCTCATTCTCCTTTTCCTCCTCTTCCCTCTCTTCTTCAACTCCTTCCTCATCCCTTACTATCCTTGAATCGTTTACACCCCATAGAATATTATACATATATTCATCAGGATTTCTTGTTATTCCTGCATCGAAAATAATTTTTTACAACAGGAAACCAATAAAATTTCTTTTGAATTTCTAAAAGAGCCTTACCTTTTCTTAACTTTATAATTTTTTCATTATTTAACATTCTAATTAAATCTAAAGTTGTCGGTTTATCAACATCAGCATAATGCCAATCTTTTATTGAAAATACCTCATTCTTATGTTGTAGAACATATTTATTAAAATACCGAATACCCTTTTCTTGAAGGTATGCTTGGACACAGAAATGATAATTTTCTTGAAGCCTTCTTGCTGTCATTTATGTATTAGAAATATATGTTAGAATAATATTATGGCACAGAAACACCTCCCCATCTTCCCATAGTTAAATCATTTTGTATTTCCTTACTTATTATATATAATCCTGTTTTTTCTGTTTTCATGAGATAAACAAGGGCAAAACCATTATTATATTTACCCTTATTAAATTCTTTTATTTGTTGTTTACTAATCGTGGACCCACAAAACTCATTCTCGATACCAAGTGGATAATATTCTTCCTTACGAGACTGATTTAATTGTTCCAGGTCTTCGAGGTTAATTTTAAATGACCAATTATACCCTAAATCATTCATATCATACCCCCATTGTTCTATTCTCATACAAACGATACGCCCTTCTTTATAAAAATTTATTTTAATTCGAACTGTGAATTCTGTATGACCTGGAGATAATATCAACACTTCTGTATCTTTGGAATACACAGCCGTTTTATTTAAGGATATATATTGTGATAAATCGCTTAATCTCACCAAGTCATTCGCGTCAGTCGGGCTTGGATAATTTTTAATTTAAAAGCATTTTTCATGTTAATATTTTTGGTTATATTATATTTATGTCGTTCAGCCTGTGCCTTTGTGTAATAATTTGATAAATCAATATCCAGTTCTTGAGATACACCAAAGATAGAACCATCTTTACCAACATAAGTCATTTATATTAGATTAAAAATAATATCATAAAATTTTTTATTTTTGTTGAGTTGAAATAACACATATAGACATAATTGACCACAACACTTGGAATTTAATTCTTGGACTTGAAATGTTTGATAAACACCATTCTGTAAGAATTTTATGACTTCAACAGGTGGTGGAAGACCAAAACTATCAAAATAATATTTGTCTTGATTATTAAAAATACAAACCCAATGAGAACCGTTCCCATTATTATCTTCTAAGTTCATAATAATATTCTTTGTATGTTTCGGCACATTTGTTAATTCATCTCTCATACAAATAACCACATTTTGAATTTTTAATTTCTTACAATATTTGGCAAGTTGTAAATTTGATGTTGTATTCTTTCCAAATTCTTTCAACCACTCATCAATGCTCATTTATTTATTAGAAAGATATAATCCATTACCTCTTTTCGTTAATTTTACACCTGCTTGTGCAATAGAAGAAAGCATATCTCCAACTAACAATCTCGCTTTATCAGGCAGACCTTCAAGTTTTTCAGCAAAATCTACAATTACGCCACTTCCACTAATTTGTTTCTCCAACTCTTTGTTATGTCTTTCCAATTCTTTTTGAGCCTGGAGTTGAGCCTTCCTTTCGTTGGCAGTTTTCACCGCTGTTGAAATACCACCCGTCAATGCTCCAACCGCACTTAAACCAGCAAATAAAGGAATTAGAAATGGGAGAAATCCTCCACTCGTCTCTCTTATTGAATATTTTTTCAACATTGGTTTTGTCATTTTAATTTTAAGTGAGCCAGTGTCATTCAAGATTTTAACCTGTTCTCTTGTGAGCAAAACATCAATTCTTACTGCTCCTTTTCTCTGAATTGTATTAACGTTAATCGTACAAGGCTTTTGATTTTGAACACAAGATGATAGTTTATGAAGATTGATTTGATTAACATATACCCCAGTTGGTACTTTGCCACTCATTTATTTAACAAAAAATTATGTGAGACTAATCATCACACCATTATCTGTATTAATCTGCAATTCTGTTTCTTCCAAAAGCAAACAATATGTATCAACTTCTTCACTCTCTCCTCTTTCAATGTATAGGGAAGTATCCACTCGATTAGACTTTATAGTTTCCTTTTGCGCGCTCAGGTCAAACGCATAGATTGTATACAAACTTTTAAATGCTGTCATATCCAAAATAGGTTCTTTATTTCCATTACTTTCACACACCTTTTGGTAAGACTTGTATGCTTCAGCAAAATCATTTTTTTCCCAATTAATTTCCAATCTATCTCGTGGATAAAATGTTCCATCTAGAGAAACGCGAAGTTGTTTCACCTTAGCATTATCACTCAATGCATTATTCTTATCAGTCGCAGTATCACCATCTGGCTTTTTAAAAATGATCCACAGATATCGTGGCTTTCCTTCCAGAACACCCAAATTCCACGTGTAAGTAGTTTGATTGAGTTTAACGTGTTGACATCTTCTTTTGAGGTATGATACACTGAGTGGTTTCTTTGAGTTAAGTCTTCGATTCAACATCTCTTCTGTTTTAAGATTAGGAGTATATTCACTGATATACCAACTCATCTCCTCAATTACAAATTTATTCTGATCACCAAAAGCATTACCAACACCAAAAAGCAATCTATTTTCATTATCATTCCTTTGTAGTTGAAATCTAATTTTAAGACCATACAGAACTTTATCATGATCACAAAATCCAAATATACCTTTAAGAGGAACCGCCACAGTAAAACTATTTTCTGCTTTTGTATCATCATTATACGCTCCTTTCCTTTGAATATATCCAGGGTCTGTGTTTGTTCCCGTTGACATATCAGGAATAAAACCTTCGACAGACCCCTTTCCCATTCTATCACTGAATGTATAGAGTGTAAATTTTATCATTTCAGATACAGCAGAGACATAATCAACCGCTTCAACTTCTTGTGTTCCAATATACAAACGCACACTATCAAACATTTTCCAGAAGAAATCATTTACAAGTGTAGCGTTTGTGTTATTCCCAGCTTTAGTGAATTTAAATTTACACAACAAGAAACTTTCGGAGAGATTCAAATAGGTTTGTTGATTATTTATTTCAAAACTTTTTGTACCATTCGTATTCCAGTCTGTTCCAGTTATTGCATTTACCTTGAAGTAATCTTCTTTTTTAGTGGAGTTTGAGATAATAATAGTATCATCCAAATCATAGATACTATCAATTGCTTCCATACTTGTATTTATTTAGGAAAAAAGATGTTAAAACTTTTGAAACCCTGATCCAAGTATTTGAATTATTTTCTGTCGTTCTTGGGGGACAACTGAGTTTTGCCTTTCTTAATTTCTTTTATTGCTTGTAATTTATGAGATTCCTTCTGAGCATCTTTTATACTCTTTACAGCACCTGCTACATTTCCCACAGCAGAAGCAGTTGAACCAATTAGATCTTTATGTTTAAGAATAGTTGAACCAATACCCATGAGAGTATCAATTATCCCATCTCCTCTAAATTGATGTCCAACACCCCTTTGTCTCTTAGGTTTATAGTATCCTCTACCAAGATACATACCTTCACCCTTGTAGTATGGGGAAAGGAACATCCCATCCCCTGTAATTATTTTATATTTTCCCAACTCGTGTTTCCTCACAATAACCATCGTATTTATTTATTGGAAAACTTCACGTAGGTGAATTCTGATGGATATAACTTCTCCATTAAAAGAAATCACACGATTATCTTGGTCGGTTATCCTAAAATTTACTCTGTGTATGGTTTTTCCTGACACAGGTAGATAAACCAAATTTTTAGGTTCCATATTGAATTTATAACCAATTGGGGTTGAGTATGCGCTGAATGAAAATATTGTATTTGTTTTTTTCCATCATTATAAGCACCATCAATCAAATCACAGTGAATTAACACCGAATTTATTCCTGAGGATATTTGAATGACATTATCACTGTAAAACGTCCCATTAGTTTCAATCTTTTTTGAGGAGAAACCCAATAACTCTCTAAATGAATTATCAATTGTGAAATCAACCTTGTAGTTATTTTTAACTTTAATCGTTGATTTTGAAGTATGTTTTTGAATGTTTATAACAATATTTTTGGTTCATCACCCTGTTCTTTCATAAGACGAGCAATTTCGGAAGATATTTGAGAAATCTCGTATGCTCCGGGTGAGACTGTTATCGCTTTGTATCCACTTCCCGGATTATAACTAAACTTGTCATTTTTCTCGGTTATATTAAATAAGGTATTATAAGTTTCCATGGACAATAAAGATGCCTCATATTCTTTTGTTGTGTCAAGTTGTAGTGGGTATGGGAATGAAGATGTGTGGTCGCTTGTTGTGAAATTAAAACTCAGGATTGTGCTTCTCATCTTATTTAATGAGATAAAATGTCTTTATATTGAGATTTATTAATTATTTTCATGTTCATCAACTGGTCTAAAATGGCTGATGCTTCATTAAAACAATTGTTATTTCCAGCCTTCTTACTGCCTAACAACAATAACAGTCTATTAACTAATTGCGATGGGTCATTTGGAAGAAAACTAATACCTGAACCAAGGATACTTAAAGCCTGAATAATGTGTTTCTCCTTCTCATTCTTCCTACTTTTACCAGAAAGAATAACCTTATAATTTAGAGTGTTCAGCAAATCAATATATACTCTATCATCATTATTTTCCATATCCAATGGTTTATCAATATACTTTGATTCATCCCTCACAGTTGAACCTTGTCTTCCATCTTTTGTGAGAAGAAACATTAATCTCGGAGTTAGTTTAACAGGGGTTGAGCAGAACTTAAGAACCTTAATTCATCATTAAATATCAATACCTTTTCTTGAACAAGATGAAATATTGCTGGTTGTTCTGTTGGAATGAGTCCTGCTTTGGTTTTTGAATCCGCTGAATATTCATTGTTTTGAATAGCATTCACAATATAATCAGGGGCTTGATTAATCTCTTCCAGTTGTTGAAATAAACCTTCATCATCATATTCTAATTCTCCTAAATGCTCTAATTCTTCCTCCGTCATTTGACTGAAATCTTTTAACATTTGAAGCTTTCTGGGAGTATATTCTACTGTGGGAACTGTGGAAACATCTTTCATTTTTTCTTGGGAAGTTTTTAAAAGTGGTTTAAAAAATTTCTCTTGTTTTCTTTCAAATGCTTCTTCGCCCGTTAGTTTCTGTCTGCGTTTCTTCTTTATGTCTTCCTTTTGTTTTACAACTTTTGAAACCAACTCTTGATGTTCCTTAAATCTTCTTGCTCTTTCTTTTGTATCCATTTATTTATTGTAAAATATCATTTAATGAATTGTAAAGATTAACAGGGAAATTTTCCTTTTCTTCATCATTCAAGTCGATGTGTTCAAATAAATCCTTTTCTTTAAATATTTCATCAAATTCTTTATTAACATTAATGCGAGTTGTAATTTCTTCTTCACTAATACTTGCATCTCTGCTTTTCATACGTTTGCGTTGAGTTTCTTCATCAACATCAAAACCGAATGATAAAATCTTCACTCCGCTCAGATATTTAATAATTTGTCTCGTTCCTTCTGGATTAGTTTCTAATATCCCAACACCACCAGATTTTAGTGTGATATTTGTGATAGTTTTAGTGTAATGTGAATATTTTGTTGTACCAAGAGAAACCTCCTCAAATATTTGTCCTTCATTCCTCAATCGCATATGTTCCTCCACTGAAATATAGTGATAATCTTCACCTTTTATTTCTCCAGGTCTTATTGCTCTAGTTGTTGTTGATACAATGCGTATCACGGGGTGTTTTTAAGTAAATTTACAATATTCTCATTTGTACTACACAAGAACCTTGATTTATGAAAGTTTTTCCAGAAGCAGATTTACCCACAAGATTTATAATAATAGTTGTCATTTATATATGTAATTGTTTATAAAACAAAAAATATATCCCTTAATATCTCATCTTGTTTCACAACAATATATTTATATTTTTCAGTCGTGTGCTTCATGTAATCCTCAAATTTCTTTTTACTACATAATGTAGAACAATTATCTCTCCAAAAATTATTGATATCTATTGAATTTAACTTGAATAAAATAAAAGTATTAGCATTGTTTCTGATGGAACGACGAGGAAGTTGAAAGTACGATTGACTAAGATAAATACAATTACAAGAAGAATGTCTCCCTCTTGTGTAGTAGCTGTCCATTACCGTTTGGTTTCTCTCATTAACACAATCATCAAAGATAACGAGGTTCTTTTTGATTTATCCAAATCTTGGGAGACGGTATATCATCCGTATTATCACTAAGAATACAAGTTATAGGATTTGATTTCTTTTTACATCTCTGTGTATCACAAAATAGTTGAATTATATCTTCAATGTTATAATCATTTAGGTTTTTTTGACGTTTAAATAAACCGATTATATCTTCTTTTTGAAGACCAGCATTAAAACCTTGTGAGAGTAGTTGATACTCTGGTTGAAAACTCGACTTTGTGAAAATTATTAAATTATCATAATCTAAAAAGTTGGGAGCGAGGAGCATTTTTAAAAGTAAGCAGGTTTTTCCACATCCACTTGAACCAACTATTAGACATCTTAATGAATTTGGGAGATTTTTATGGTTGTTAAATTTTATCTTATTTTCCCAAATAGGTAAAAAATCATTCATTTATATATTTGAAAAACAGGTTATTTAATTTATTATTGGCTTTTTTAGAAACTCTATATTTTATCCTAAGTTCAGGTTTAATTTCAAGATAATCCATTATTTTATTTATACAATATCTTGTGTTGATATTTCCCTGAAAATTACATCCATGAATAATATACAACAACAATCCTTTGAACATTTCTCTTATACGTTCAGTTTCTTCCCTTGTAAGGAAAGGTGTGTTATCACCCTCATACTTTACATTCATTTCTCTAATCAATCTTGTAAAGTAATTCATTTTTGGTGTAAATCTAAAAGAATTATTTTCCTTTTTATATTTTTATTATCATTAATTAGAAGATAATCACAGAATATACATTGTTTATAGGCTTTTGACTCTGTGTTTAATCCCCGTCTTTCACACGCAGGACAATTCTCAAATTTGTCATATGGAGAATCAGGAAAGTCTAGCATATTTATAAAGTAAAACTTTACTTAAACTGAAATTCACCTATACTTTCAGTTGTATATTACCATCGATATCGATATACTTTTTTTCATTATCAGATTCAACGACAACATTTTTTATATTAAAGGTAATTTTAAAATTATCGTTAACTACTATTGAACGAAATGTCATTTCACCTGATATATTAACATCCTTTATTTCATCAGGATTTACATCTTTAGGGTTGTTGAAAAAAATACAAATTTCTCCTTGCATATTACAGATGGTCTTATCTTTTCTTTCTAAAGCTTCATCCATAAGGTTTATGTTCTTTGATACTTTTTCTTGTTTCATTGCTTTTTCTAGTTTTGAATATATTACTAGAAGGAGAGGAGAAACTTTTGTTAGAGATACTTTAATTGATGTTCTACCAGGTATACTAAAAGCCCTTCCACTGAAGGAAATTGAAGAACTCATATTATTTACCATAATAGTTTTTATCCAATAGTTGTTATATTTATCTTTGTTCAATTTTACATCCTTGACATATTTCTCAGTATCTTTAACAGATGAAGAGATTGATTGAAACTTGTCTTTTGTGTCTTGAAACATTGTATTTATTAAGTGAAAAAGTTGGAGGATAAAATGTTTTTAAGCACAGATTCACCTATAAATTAAACGAAATTTTCATCAAGAAAATTTTAGTTTAAGCAAAGTTTTATTCTATAAATATGGTGAATACAACGTACTGCGATGTTTGTAATCACGAATACAAACATTATAGAAAACACCTCCGAACCAACAAACACACATTTAATCTATTTCATCAAATATCTCCTCTTGAGTTGGAAAGAAAACATTGTGATATCTGTTCAAAGGATGTTTTGAAGAGTAGTTATAATAAACATCTTCAATCACAAAAACACAAGAAAAATGAGTTTAAAGTAAAGGGAGACTATTATATTGAAAACACTGATGGGGCATTTAAAGGGCATATAAAAATAAGGATTTTTCAATTTGGAGAACCCGGTCCATCATCAATAGCTGAATCAATTGAAATAGTGAAACCCGATGTTGAAAAATTTATTAAAAAGACATTAAAAGAAATGAAAACTTTAAAGTTTTATATGGGAGTGAAAATGAATATGAAAAGACAAGATGAAGAACATACTCCTTATATGAGAACAGGTCTTCATTTTACAACATCATTTCAAGATTTTTTGAATAGTGGGGTTTATGAAGAACTATCAAGACAAGAGGAGGATGTTGATAATACAGTGGTAGGAAGTGGATTCAATATTAAAAAAATCATCTTTTTAGATATACACATTCTAAAATCAAACCCTCTTAAAGCTTCTTCTTACATTGAATTACCAAAAGAAATAAAACTAAAGAAGGCAGTTGTTAATATTAAGAACAATGATAATAAATGTTTTCTCTGGTCTGTTCTTGCTCACTTTCATCCACCAAAATGTAATTCAGAAAGAGTAAAACAATATATGAAATATGAGAATACCTTAGACATTAAAGATTTTAAATTCCCAATGCCACTAACAGATATTCCTAAATTTGAGAAAAAGATTAATCTTTCTATTAATGTATATGGATTAACGGATACAAACAAAGTTCAAATATTAAAAATTTCAAACAACTATAAAAATGAAGAAACACACATTGACCTTTTATATTTTAGTGTTGGAAAGAATTCACATTACACATACATCAATAATTTATCAAGATTAATCTCTTCTCAGGTATTCAGAACAGCAAACAAAATATATCCTTGTAAGCGATGTCTTAATTCATTTCATACAAAAGAACGATTAGAACAACATTCAAAATATTGTAGTAATCATAAATCAGCTGTAATTACAATGCCTAAACCTGGTGAAAAGATTTCTTTTGAAGATTATAATAAATCTATCATGCACCCATTTGTGATATACGCTGATTTTGAATGTATCCTTAAAAAGATAAATACTGCTTCTCCTAATCCAAAAGAACCATATACAAATAAATATCAAAAACATATTCCTTGTGGTTTCTGTTATTATATCAAATCATCTGTTGGAGAAAAGTATAACAAACTTGAACATTATCGTGGAAAAAATGCTTCACAAGAGTTTGTAAAACGATTAGAAAAGGATTGTATAAGACTCACTAAATTAATGAAAGAAACAAATGAACCGATGAAATTAACCAAAGAAGAAAAATTAGAATTTAGAATGAACAATATCTGTCATATTTGTGAGGGGGAAATTAAGGAGTCTAAAGTTAGAGACCATTGTCATCTTACTGGTAAATATAGAGGTCCCGCTCATTCCTGTTGTAATCTTAATTATAAATTACCTTCTTTTATTCCAGTCTTTCTTCACAACAGCGCCAACTATGATACACATCTATTTATAAATGAACTTTCAAAAACACCAGGGAATATTTCTGCCATAACAAACACAAGTCAAAAGTATATTTCATTTTCAAAAATGATATTCACAAAACCTTTAACTCGTATTAGGTTTCTAGATTCTTACAAGTTTATGGGAACACCACTAGCCTACCTCGCATCAAATCTAAGCTCCACGGACTCTTTTCCAAATCTTAATTCATTCTTTCCAAAAGAGGAAATTCTCACTAAAGAGGAAATTCAGATTAAAGAGAGAATTCAAAGTAAAGAGGAAACTCTAATTAATGAAGAAATTCTAACTGAAGATGAAATTCTAATTATAAAGAAAATTCGAACTAAAGAGGAAATTCAGATTAAAGATGAAATTCTGATTAAAGAAGGAATTCTTACGAGAGAGGAAATTCAAACAAGGAATGAAATTCAAAGTAAAGAGAAAATTCTTACAAGTAAGGGAATTTATCCTTATGATTATATGGATTCATTTATGAGATTTAAAGAAACACAACTTCCTTCAAAAGAAAGTTTCTATAATAACCTTTATGAAGAAGAGATAAGTGATAAGGAATATAAACACGCACAAGAAATATGGAAAATATTTAAGATAAAGAACCTTGGAGAATATCATGATTTATATCTAAAAACAGATGTTTTATTGTTAGCTGATGTGTTTGAGGCTTTTAGAACACTCTGTCATAATAAAAATTGTTATGGATTAGACCCTGCCCACTATTTCACAGCTCCTGGTTTAGCTTGGAGTGCAATGTTGAAAATGACAAAACAAGATATAGATTTAATCAGTGATGTTGATATGCTTTTGATGATTGAGAAGTCCAAGAGAGGTGGAATATCACAAGTATGTTCAAAAAGATATGCGAAAGCAAATAATAAATATCTCCCAAATTATGATCGTGAAAAAGATAGTAATTATTTGATGTATTTTGATGCTAATAATTTGTATGGATGGGCAATGTCTCAATCTCTACCTTATGGTAAATTAGAGTGGGTGGAAGAAAAGGATTATGAAAAGGCTTTGATGAATATTGTTATTTCTTCTCAAGAGGAATTGAATGACGAAGAAGAAGGTTATTATTTTGAAGTTGATTTGAGGTACCCGAGTGTTCTTCATAATAAGCATAAAGACCTTCCTTTTGCATGTGAGAAAGAAACCCCAAAGAAAGAATGGTTCAGTGATTATCATAAAAGTTTTAATATTAAAGGCAAATCAACAGAAAAGTTATTAACAACATTCTATGATAAAGAGGGATATGTTTTACATCAGAGAAGCTTAAAACAGTTTTTGAGAGAAGGATTGAGAGTAGCTAAAATTCATAGAGTTTTAAAATTTAAACAAAGTCCTTGGGTGAAAAAGTATATTCAATTCAATACAGATATGAGAGCAAATACAAAAGTAAAATTTGAAGGGGACTTTTATAAATTAATGAATAATGCTGTATTTGGAAAGACTATGGAAAATGTTAGAAACAGGCAAAACATTAGATTCGCAACATCTTGGAAAGAAGCTTCGAGATTGATAAATAAACCAAGTTTTGAGAGAGAAGAGGTTTTTTCAGAGAACTTTTCTGCAATTCATATGAAAAAGGAAAGTATTGTAATGGATAAACCAATTTATATTGGAACAGCAGTTCTTGATTTATCAAAGATATTGATGTATGATTATTTGTATAATGACTTAAAGAAAGAGTATGGTGAAAATGTTTCATTGTTGTATATGGACACTGATAGTTTTATCTTAGATATAAAAACTGATGATGTTTATGAAGATATGAAGAAAAATATTGGAGTATATGATACAAGTAATTTCAGCAAGAAGAGTGAGTTATTTTCCAAAAAGAATGAAAAGGTTATTGGTAAGTTTAAGGATGAGTTGGGTGGAAAAGTAATGAGTGAGTTTATTGGATTGAGAGCAAAGGCATATGCTTATAAGTATGGTGAACAGATTGATAAGAGGTTAAAGGGAATAAAGAAATATGTCATAAAGAAATCAATAACTTTTAGAAATTATTATAATTGTTTGATGAATAAGAAAGAAGAATATAGGAAAATGAATACAATAAGAAGTTATAAACATAACATATATAGTGAAGAAGTAAATAAAAAGGCATTAGGAGCCTTTGATGATAAGAGATTTATTTTAGATAATGGAATAGATTGTGTTCCATATGGATATTGTATGATAGAGTGTATAAAATAGATTATGTTTTAACGATGGGAAGATGGGTTAGGGTTTTTAAGGGCTACCGCCGCGTTTTTTCACAATATATAAATGGTTAAACCAAGTATTAATCAAACTAAAGAGTGGAGAAAATCTCAGTCTTGGTATATAAATGGAAAACATAATGAATGTGAAAAATATCAAATAAGTCTTATTGAAAAAATAACTAAAACAAAGGTAAATAAAACAAATAAGCGAATTAATTTAAAAACTAGTAAGTTAGAGGATGTAAAGAAAAAATGAATATCCTTGAATGGACTGAAAACTTTGATGGTTATCAATTGAACAATGAAAAAACAATTTACTATAATCTCAAAATGATATGTGGCTCAGGAGGTGGCCAGATGAGAGCATTAAGAGAAGTTTATCATTTCGTAATGGCACAAAAGGGGTATCTTAAAAAATATAAAGATTCAAATGTTTTGTTTGTCAATATTTTAGATGGGGATTATTGTGCAAAGAAAATTAAACTATTGAAGGAATTTGAGAATGAACAAATCTTTATAGGTTCAATGAGTGAGCTGTTCAACCCGCAGGTGTGCAATTCAATGTGGTTCAACCTCCAAGTTAAAAGGGGAGGCAAATAAATATACCTTGGGATAAAAAGGGGGTTTATTTTTAGGGTCAAAAAAAGGGAATCGCTGAAAATCCCCAGTAGGGTAAGAATACTGGTTCTAGCTCACTTTTCCCCATGTAAATGAATGGGGGATTTTCAGCGATTCCCTTTTTTTTCCCCTAAAAATAAACCCCCTTTTTATCCGTTTTTCCCTGCTGTGCAGGGGTTTGGCTTTTTGTGAGGCAATGTTTTATGGTCGGATGCCCTTCCTGGACGCCTCTTACAACACAGGGATATGGTACACCTATTCTAACCGGGGCATACACCGGGACCAGTATACTGGTACTCATTTCGCCGACCTCGGAAGGATGGCAGGCTGAGTCAACCCCCTGGTGTTAATTCAGCAGCTGAGCGGGATTCGAACTCGGGACACTGGGATCCCAAGCCGCCACCCTAACCACTAAGCCAACACCAGGCTTTGTATATATATAACCAGGCTATCCCAAGGTATATTTATTTGTCTCCCCTTTAACCTGGAGGTTGATCAGCTCACTCATTGAACCTATAAAGATTTGTTCATTCTCAAATTCCTTCAATAGTTTAATTTTCTTTGCACAATAATCCCCATCTAAAATATTGACAAACAAAACATTTGAATCTTTATATTTTTTAAGATACCCCTTTTGTGCCATTACGAAATGATAAACTTCTCTTTATGATCTCATCTGACCACCGCCCGAGTTGCAAATCATTTTTGTGTATAAACCACGCCATAAAAAAGTTTTGTTTCAAATGTTTTCAGTTCATGCCGTGAAAATGAGGAAGTGTTTTTTGACACGGTCGTGCTGTGTGGTTTTAGACAGTCATGCTGTGAAAAAATAGGAACTATTCTGTGAGACAAGGTCTCGTGTTTATATTTTATCTCAGAACACGAACTGAAAACATTTGAATCAAAACCATTTTAAGTATGTTTTGTAAATGATTCATACAACCGCCTAGTTATTTTCCAAGCTGTCATTTCCTGTGGCCGCACCCAATGTTTAGGGAATTTCCTCATTGTAGCCTTATAAGTGATTCACCAGACAAAGTTTCTGCCAGACAGGATTTTCATTTTTACAACTGAGACATGGATGATCTCTCTTCCGATGAAGGCAAAAGCTTACTACAGAGTTGGTAAGTTTGTTTGGTTTTCTCTTTGAACGATGAAGCAAATGATTATTAATTAAATCATGATAATTCTGATATATATATATATATATATTTTTTCCCTGACAGGGCATTGGAAGAAATTGAGTTTACGTATCACGACGTGGTTCATGAAATTAATACTCTTATTGAAGAGATCAATGATTTTAGAAGAGAATTGAAAGACATTTTCAATGAGTGGCACGAAGTCTTATCACGTCCTATCATCTCGAAGGAATTAAACCAATGGTGAGACACGTGTGTGTGTGTCTGTCTTCCTACCTACCTCTCTCTGCTCTTATTGAAGAGATCAATGATTTATAATGACCGGTCTCTGATCTCGAATGAATTAAACCAATGGTGAGACACGTGTGTCTATGTGTGTCTATGTGTGTGTGTGTGTGTGTGTGTGCGTGTGTGCGTGTGTCTATGTGTGTCTATGTGTGTGCGTGTGTGTGTGTGTGTGTGTGTGTGTGCGTGTGTGGGTGTGTGTTGCTTTCCCTGTCTGTCTGTCTCTTCATCTATACCCTTGACTTTTTTTTTTTTTTTCAGCACTATCGCACAACATCAGCTGTTGAAGCAATCTTGTACAACACATGATTTTCTGGAGGTAAATATTTCTGAATTATTATTAATATCACTCTCTCTTTAGAATGTCGTCTAATGTTGGTTGCATTATTAGTTTGAACGCGGTTTTGTCAGTACACTGGAATTAATTTTATTGACCTTGAAAGGATGACAGGCTGAGTCGGCCTCCTGGTGTGTTAATTCAGTGGTCAACGAGGCTTACTCATATTACCATGTAATTATTATCCACTTTTTGTTTCAAAACAGAATATGGTGTCTGAGTTTCGAAATCACAAGACATCTGGAGAAGATTGCTGGGAAAGATTATACATTCTCGCAAATGAATATTTAATATTTTCAATATTAATAAATTATATTTGTTTTGTATACAATTACTTGATTCTGAATTACAAGAAGAGGATCAAAACATGAAGGGAGGGTAGGTGCGCCCCCCAATGACCCATCACCCCTCATCCCATCCCTCCCCTCCCCATGTGTGTGTGTGGGGAAGGGGGGTGGGATGAGGGAGGTGGTGGGTCAAAGGTGGGGGCGCACAGGGGGATGAGGGGGTGGGGCTTGTGTGGGAGGGGCTTGTGTGGGCGGGGCTTTGGTGGGGCTTGTGTGGGCGGGGTGTGGGTGGGGCTTGTGTGGGCGGGGTGTGTGTGGGCGGGGCTTCGGTGGGGCTTGTGTGGGCGGGGCTTGTGTGGGAGGGGCTGATGTGGGGGGGGCTTATGTGGGCGGGGCTTCGGTGGGTCTTGTGTGTGCGGGGTTTATGTGGGTGGAGCTTGTGTGGGAGGGGTTTATGTGGACAGGGTTTATGTGTGTGGAGTTTTTGTGTGGAGCTTGTGTAGACAGGACTTATGTGGGAGGGGTTGATGTGGGCAGGGTTTATGTGGGCAGGGGCGAATGTGGATGAGGTTTGTGTGGATCAATGGATGGGTGGAGAGATGGGTGGATGGGTGGATGAGTGGAGCTTGTGTGGATGGGTGGATAATTTTTTAATTAAATAAACATGTTGTGTGTGGGGGAACTAATTAACTAATCACTAATTATGTGAATATGGGTGGAGCTTGTGTGTGTGGAGCTTGTGTGGAGCTTGTGTGGAGCTTGTGTGGAGCTTGTGTGGAGCTTGTGTGGGGTTTGTGTGTGGTGGGGTTTGTGTGGGGTTTATGTGGGTGGGGCTTGTGTGGGTGGAGTCAAAAAGGGGCGGAGTCAAAAAATTTCAATTTATTGGAGCTTGTGTGGGGTTTGTGTGTGGTGGGTTTGTGTTGGGTTTGTGTGGGTGGGGCTTGTGTGGGTGGAGTCAAAAAGGGCGGAGTCAAAAAATTTCAATTTATCTTTGTCTTTTGTAATTCCTGTGAATAAAATGAACCTAAAATCTCTTCCCTTCCAAATCATATATCTTATAAGTCCAAGGAACCGTATCTATTACATCAACAATTTTAAAAAGTTCTTTCGTCCATCGTTCAGTAAAACCCTTTTCAAAATGAGATTTCCACCTATATATTCTTACGATATCACCAACTTTGAACTTAGGTTTTCTGACATTAATCTCTTTTTCATATTTTAATTTTGTAAATGTTTCTGATGGCTTCATATTCGTTGACGTGTGAATCGTGTCATTATACTTATCCACAATATCCTGAATAAAAGATAACCATTGTTGTGAACCGAGTTGTGTGAATTTTTTATATAGTCTCTCTTTTAAGGTACGATTAAAACGTTCAACAACAACTGCCTTCCCTTCATTAAAGGTACTGTATAATGTAATACTGTTATTTTTTAGAAAATTCATAAATGTCTTGTTATAAAACTCTCTACCCTCATCAGTCCACAATTTTTTAGGTTTTCTCTTACTTTTATTAAATATCTGTTGAAAAGCTAACATAAGAGTATTACCTGTTTTGTTTTTTAAAGGGACAACCCACACATATCTACTCCTCAAATCAATAACGGTTAAAGCATACTTGTACCCCTTATCATTATTGAGTTCAATCAAATCAGCAGACCAGATATAATCTACTTCCTTGGAATAAACTTTCCTTCTCTGAAACTTTGTGAATATTGGTTTATGTAATTCATCAGCTAATTGCTCTTCAGTCTTAATGACATCATTAGAGCTTACAAGTTTTTTGAATTTCCAAGTCCAAGTTTCAATTTAGCACTAATCATCTTCTTCACGATGAACCTATCAACTTTTTCTCTCAAGGTTGGATTTTGTATCAGAGACAAATTATACAACATTTCTCTATCGGCTTCATGCTTTTCTTCCAACGTTGTGGTATTCCCATAATCAATATCGTGTCTCATGCACACTTCATCAACTCTATTGATTGGTTTACTCCAGGATTTAGGATTGTCTGCCTCATCTAATCTTTTATCCAAGTTTGTGCCTGGACCACAGAAAGAATACCCTGGAAGATGTAATTCCCTGGTATTCCAGTAGTTGTAAATTTACTTCCTGATAAAAACTTTTGTATATCTCCTCCGAGTTTGTGTTTGGAGATAAATTGATTTTTTTGAACCACACACCGAACATATACCTTTTTGTATAACCCTGTTATTTTTACTTTTAATATATGAAATATTTTTAGTATTAGTTTTCTTTTTACATTTGAGACAATAACTCATTTATTTATGAGAAAAATTCCTGCAGAGTGCAAAAACCTTTTTAGTTTCCAACATGCACATTTGAATCTTAATTTTTAAAACATAAAGAATCCTAAGAAATGCCTTCACTCTCTCCTCCATTTATTTAAGAAAAAACTTGAATTAAAATGAATGGCTTGACGATGTCAATAGTCTTGAAGAAAATATTGCAAATAGACTTGTCAATTCTTTGGTTTCCTCCTCGGTGGGTTGAGTTATTTTCTGTAATACCGCCAATCTTTTTGAATCTCACTGGTTTCCATATTTTGATATTTATTTTGTCTCGCTCTTTCCTCCCTCTCCTCCCTCTCTCTCTTCTCTTTTTCCTCCTTCTCTTTCTTCTCCCTCTCCTCCTTCTCTCTCTTCTCTTTTTCCTCCTTCTCTTTCTTCTCCTTTTCCTCCTTCTCTTTCTTCTCCCTCTCCTCATTCTCCTTTTCCTCCTCTTCCCTCTCTTCTTCAACTCCTTCCTCATCCCTTACTATCCTTGAATCGTTTACACCCCATAGAATATTATACATATATTCATCAGGATTTCTTGTTATTCCTGCATCGAAAATAATTTTTTTACAACAGGAAACCAATAAAATTTCTTTTGAATTTCTAAAAGAGCCTTACCTTTTCTTAACTTTATAATTTTTTCATTATTTAACATTCTAATTAAATCTAAAGTTGTCGGTTTATCAACATCAGCATAATGCCAATCTTTTATTGAAAATACCTCATTCTTATGTTGTAGAACATATTTATTAAAATACCGAATACCCTTTTCTTGAAGGTATGCTTGGACACAGAAATGATAATTTTCTTGAAGCCTTCTTGCTGTCATTTATGTATTAGAAATATATGTTAGAATAATATTATGGCACGAAACACCTCCCCATCTTCCCATAGTTAAATCATTTTGTATTTCCTTACTTATTATATATAATCCTGTTTTTTCTGTTTTCATGAGATAAACAAGGGCAAAACCATTATTATATTTACCCTTATTAAATTCTTTTATTTGTTGTTTACTAATCGTGGACCCACAAAACTCATTCTCGATACCAAGTGGATAATATTCTTCCTTACGAGACTGATTTAATTGTTCCAGGTCTTCGAGGTTAATTTTAAATGACCAATTATACCCTAAATCATTCATATCATACCCCCATTGTTCTATTCTCATACAAACGATACGCCCTTCTTTATAAAAATTTATTTTAATTCGAACTGTGAATTCTGTATGACCTGGAGATAATATCAACACTTCTGTATCTTTGGAATACACAGCCGTTTTATTTAAGGATATATATTGTGATAAATCGCTTAATCTCACCAAGTCATTCGCGTCAGTCGGGCTTGGATAATTTTTTAATTTAAAAGCATTTTTCATGTTAATATTTTTGGTTATATTATATTTATGTCGTTCAGCCTGTGCCTTTGTGTAATAATTTGATAAATCAATATCCAGTTCTTGAGATACACCAAAGATAGAACCATCTTTACCAACATAAGTCATTTATATTAGATTAAAAATAATATCATAAAATTTTTTATTTTTGTTGAGTTGAAATAACACATATAGACATAATTGACCACAACACTTGGAATTTAATTCTTGGACTTGAAATGTTTGATAAACACCATTCTGTAAGAATTTTATGACTTCAACAGGTGGTGGAAGACCAAAACTATCAAAATAATATTTGTCTTGATTATTAAAAATACAAACCCAATGAGAACCGTTCCCATTATTATCTTCTAAGTTCATAATAATATTCTTTGTATGTTTCGGCACATTTGTTAATTCATCTCTCATACAAATAACCACATTTTGAATTTTTAATTTCTTACAATATTTGGCAAGTTGTAAATTTGATGTTGTATTCTTTCCAAATTCTTTCAACCACTCATCAATGCTCATTTATTTATTAGAAAGATATAATCCATTACCTCTTTTCGTTAATTTTACACCTGCTTGTGCAATAGAAGAAAGCATATCTCCAACTAACAATCTCGCTTTATCAGGCAGACCTTCAAGTTTTTCAGCAAAATCTACAATTACGCCACTTCCACTAATTTGTTTCTCCAACTCTTTGTTATGTCTTTCCAATTCTTTTTGAGCCTGGAGTTGAGCCTTCCTTTCGTTGGCAGTTTTCACCGCTGTTGAAATACCACCCGTCAATGCTCCAACCGCACTTAAACCAGCAAATAAAGGAATTAGAAATGGGAGAAATCCTCCACTCGTCTCTCTTATTGAATATTTTTTCAACATTGGTTTTGTCATTTTAATTTTAAGTGAGCCAGTGTCATTCAAGATTTTAACCTGTTCTCTTGTGAGCAAAACATCAATTCTTACTGCTCCTTTTCTCTGAATTGTATTAACGTTAATCGTACAAGGCTTTTGATTTTGAACACAAGATGATAGTTTATGAAGATTGATTTGATTAACATATACCCCAGTTGGTACTTTGCCACTCATTTATTTAACAAAAAATTATGTGAGACTAATCATCACACCATTATCTGTATTAATCTGCAATTCTGTTTCTTCCAAAAGCAAACAATATGTATCAACTTCTTCACTCTCTCCTCTTTCAATGTATAGGGAAGTATCCACTCGATTAGACTTTATAGTTTCCTTTTTGAGCGCTCAGGTCAAACGCATAGTTTGTATACAAACTTTTAAATGCTGTCATATCCAAAATAGGTTCTTTATTTCCATTACTTTCACACACCTTTTGGTAAGACTTGTATGCTTCAGCAAAATCATTTTTTCCCAATTAATTTCCAATCTATCTCGTGGATAAAATGTTCCATCTAGAGAAACGCGAAGTTGTTTCACCTTAGCATTATCACTCAATGCATTATTCTTATCAGTCGCAGTATCACCATCTGGCTTTTTAAAAATGATCCACAGATATCGTGGCTTTCCTTCCAGAACACCCAAATTCCACGTGTAAGTAGTTTGATTGAGTTTAACGTGTTGACATCTTCTTTTGAGGTATGATACACTGAGTGGTTTCTTTGAGTTAAGTCTTCGATTCAACATCTCTTCTGTTTTAAGATTAGGAGTATATTCACTGATATACCAACTCATCTCCTCAATTACAAATTTATTCTGATCACCAAAAGCATTACCAACACCAAAAAGCAATCTATTTTCATTATCATTCCTTTGTAGTTGAAATCTAATTTTAAGACCATACAGAACTTTATCATGATCACAAAATCCAAATATACCTTTAAGAGGAACCGCCACAGTAAAACTATTTTCTGCTTTTGTATCATCATTATACGCTCCTTTCCTTTGAATATATCCAGGGTCTGTGTTTGTTCCCGTTGACATATCAGGAATAAAACCTTCGACAGACCCCTTTCCCATTCTATCACTGAATGTATAGAGTGTAAATTTTATCATTTCAGATACAGCAGAGACATAATCAACCGCTTCAACTTCTTGTGTTCCAATATACAAACGCACACTATCAAACATTTTCCAGAAGAAATCATTTACAAGTGTAGCGTTTGTTTTATTCCCAGCTTTAGTGAATTTAAATTTACACAACAAGAAACTTTCGGAGAGATTCAAATAGGTTTGTTGATTATTTATTTCAAAACTTTTTGTACCATTCGTATTCCAGTCTGTTCCAGTTATTGCATTTACCTTGAAGTAATCTTCTTTTTTAGTGGAGTTTGAGATAATAATAGTATCATCCAAATCATAGATACTATCAATTGCTTCCATACTTGTATTTATTTAGGAAAAAAGATGTTAAAACTTTTGAAACCCTGATCCAAGTATTTGAATTATTTTCTGTCGTTCTTGGGGGGACAACTGAGTTTTGCCTTTCTTAATTTCTTTTATTGCTTGTAATTTATGAGATTCCTTCTGAGCATCTTTTATACTCTTTACAGCACCTGCTACATTTCCCACAGCAGAAGCAGTTGAACCAATTAGATCTTTATGTTTAAGAATAGTTGAACCAATACCCATGAGAGTATCAATTATCCCATCTCCTCTAAATTGATGTCCAACACCCCTTTGTCTCTTAGGTTTATAGTATCCTCTACCAAGATACATACCTTCACCCTTGTAGTATGGGGAAAGGAACATCCCATCCCCTGTAATTATTTTATATTTTCCCAACTCGTGTTTCCTCACAATAACCATCGTATTTATTTATTGGAAAACTTCACGTAGGTGAATTCTGATGGATATAACTTCTCCATTAAAAGAAATCACACGATTATCTTGGTCGGTTATCCTAAAATTTACTCTGTGTATGGTTTTTCCTGACACAGGTAGATAAACCAAATTTTTAGGTTCCATATTGAATTTATAACCAATTGGGGTTGAGTATGCGCTGAATGAAAATATTGTATTTGTTTTTTTCCATCATTATAAGCACCATCAATCAAATCACAGTGAATTAACACCGAATTTATTCCTGAGGATATTTGAATGACATTATCACTGTAAAACGTCCCATTAGTTTCAATCTTTTTTGAGGAGAAACCCAATAACTCTCTAAATGAATTATCAATTGTGAAATCAACCTTGTAGTTATTTTTAACTTTAATCGTTGATTTTGAAGTATGTTTTTGAATGTTTATAACAATATTTTTGGTTCATCACCCTGTTCTTTCATAAGACGAGCAATTTCGGAAGATATTTGAGAAATCTCGTATGCTCCGGTGAGACTGTTATCGTTTTGTATCCACTTCCCGGATTATAACTAAACTTGTCATTTTTCTCGGTTATATTAAATAAGGTATTATAAGTTTCCATGGACAATAAAGATGCCTCATATTCTTTTGTTGTGTCAAGTTGTAGTGGGTATGGGAATGAAGATGTGTGGTCGCTTGTTGTGAAATTAAAACTCAGGATTGTGCTTCTCATCTTATTTAATGAGATAAAATGTCTTTATATTGAGATTTATTAATTATTTTCATGTTCATCAACTGGTCTAAAATGGCTGATGCTTCATTAAAACAATTGTTATTTCCAGCCTTCTTACTGCCTAACAACAATAACAGTCTATTAACTAATTGCGATGGGTCATTTGGAAGAAAACTAATACCTGAACCAAGGATACTTAAAGCCTGAATAATGTGTTTCTCCTTCTCATTCTTCCTACTTTTACCAGAAAGAATAACCTTATAATTTAGAGTGTTCAGCAAATCAATATATACTCTATCATCATTATTTTCCATATCCAATGGTTTATCAATATACTTTGATTCATCCCTCACAGTTGAACCTTGTCTTCCATCTTTTGTGAGAAGAAACATTAATCTCGGAGTTAGTTTAACAGGGGTTGAGCAGAACTTAAGAACCTTAATTCATCATTAAATATCAATACCTTTTCTTGAACAAGATGAAATATTGCTGGTTGTTCTGTTGGAATGAGTCCTGCTTTGGTTTTTGAATCCGCTGAATATTCATTGTTTTGAATAGCATTCACAATATAATCAGGGGGTTGATTAATCTCTTCCAGTTGTTGAAATAAACCTTCATCATCATATTCTAATTCTCCTAAATGCTCTAATTCTTCCTCCGTCATTTGACTGAAATCTTTTAACATTTGAAGCTTTCTGGGAGTATATTCTACTGTGGGAACTTGGAAACATCTTTCATTTTTTCTTGGGAAGTTTTTAAAAGTGGTTTAAAAAATTTCTCTTGTTTTCTTTCAAATGCTTCTTCGCCCGTTAGTTTCTGTCTGCGTTTCTTCTTTATGTCTTCCTTTTGTTTTACAACTTTTGAAACCAACTCTTGATGTTCCTTAAATCTTCTTGCTCTTTCTTTTGTATCCATTTATTTATTGTAAAATATCATTTAATGAATTGTAAAGATTAACAGGGAAATTTTCCTTTTCTTCATCATTCAAGTCGATGTGTTCAAATAAATCCTTTTCTTTAAATATTTCATCAAATTCTTTATTAACATTAATGCGAGTTGTAATTTCTTCTTCACTAATACTTGCATCTCTGCTTTTCATACGTTTGCGTTGAGTTTCTTCATCAACATCAAAACCGAATGATAAAATCTTCACTCCGCTCAGATATTTAATAATTTGTCTCGTTCCTTCTGGATTAGTTTCTAATATCCCAACACCACCAGATTTTAGTGTGATATTTGTGATAGTTTTAGTGTAATGTGAATATTTTGTTGTACCAAGAGAAACCTCCTCAAATATTTGTCCTTCATTCCTCAATCGCATATGTTCCTCCACTGAAATATAGTGATAATCTTCACCTTTTATTTCTCCAGGTCTTATTGCTCTAGTTGTTGTTGATACAATGCGTATCACGGGGTGTTTTTTAAGTAAATTTACAATATTCTCATTTGTACTACACAAGAACCTTGATTTATGAAAGTTTTTTCCAGAAGCAGATTTACCCACAAGATTTATAATAATAGTTGTCATTTATATATGTAATTGTTTATAAAACAAAAAATATATCCCTTAATATCTCATCTTGTTTCACAACAATATATTTATATTTTTCAGTCGTGTGCTTCATGTAATCCTCAAATTTCTTTTTACTACATAATGTAGAACAATTATCTCTCCAAAAATTATTGATATCTATTGAATTTAACTTGAATAAAATAAAAGTATTAGCATTGTTTCTGATGGAACGACGAGGAAGTTGAAAGTACGATTGACTAAGATAAATACAATTACAAGAAGAATGTCTCCCTCTTGTGTAGTAGCTGTCCATTACCGTTTGGTTTCTCTCATTAACACAATCATCAAAGATAACGAGGTTCTTTTTTGATTTATCCAAATCTTGGGGAGACGGTATATCATCCGTATTATCACTAAGAATACAAGTTATAGGATTTGATTTCTTTTTACATCTCTGTGTATCACAAAATAGTTGAATTATATCTTCAATGTTATAATCATTTAGGTTTTTTTGACGTTTAAATAAACCGATTATATCTTCTTTTGAAGACCAGCATTAAAACCTTGTGAGAGTAGTTGATACTCTGGTTGAAAACTCGACTTTGTGAAAATTATTAAATTATCATAATCTAAAAAGTTGGGAGCGAGGAGCATTTTTAAAAGTAAGCAGGTTTTTCCACATCCACTTGAACCAACTATTAGACATCTTAATGAATTTGGGAGATTTTTATGGTTGTTAAATTTTATCTTATTTTCCCAAATAGGTAAAAAATCATTCATTTATATATTTGAAAAACAGGTTATTTAATTTATTATTGGCTTTTTTAGAAACTCTATATTTTATCCTAAGTTCAGGTTTAATTTCAAGATAATCCATTATTTTATTTATACAATATCTTGTGTTGATATTTCCCTGAAAATTACATCCATGAATAATATACAACAACAATCCTTTGAACATTTCTCTTATACGTTCAGTTTCTTCCCTTGTAAGGAAAGGTGTGTTATCACCCTCATACTTTACATTCATTTCTCTAATCAATCTTGTAAAGTAATTCATTTTTGGTGTAAATCTAAAAGAATTATTTTCCTTTTTATATTTTTTATTATCATTAATTAGAAGATAATCACAGAATATACATTGTTTATAGGCTTTTGACTCTGTGTTTAATCCCCGTCTTTCACACGCAGGACAATTCTCAAATTTGTCATATGGAGAATCAGGAAAGTCTAGCATATTTATAAAGTAAAACTTTACTTAAACTGAAATTCACCTATACTTTCAGTTGTATATTACCATCGATATCGATATACTTTTTTTCATTATCAGATTCAACGACAACATTTTTTATATTAAAGGTAATTTTAAAATTATCGTTAACTACTATTGAACGAAATGTCATTTCACCTGATATATTAACATCCTTTATTTCATCAGGATTTACATCTTTAGGGTTGTTGAAAAAAATACAAATTTCTCCTTGCATATTACAGATGGTCTTATCTTTTCTTTCTAAAGCTTCATCCATAAGGTTTATGTTCTTTGATACTTTTTCTTGTTTCATTGCTTTTTCTAGTTTTGAATATATTACTAGAAGGAGAGGAGAAACTTTTGTTAGAGATACTTTAATTGATGTTCTACCAGGTATACTAAAAGCCCTTCCACTGAAGGAAATTGAAGAACTCATATTATTTACCATAATAGTTTTTATCCAATAGTTGTTATATTTATCTTTGTTCAATTTTACATCCTTGACATATTTCTCAGTATCTTTAACAGATGAAGAGATTGATTGAAACTTGTCTTTTGTGTCTTGAAACATTGTATTTATTAAGTGAAAAAGTTGGAGGATAAAATGTTTTTAAGCACAGATTCACCTATAAATTAAACGAAATTTTCATCAAGAAAATTTTAGTTTAAGCAAAGTTTTATTCTATAAATATGGTGAATACAACGTACTGCGATGTTTGTAATCACGAATACAAACATTATAGAAAACACCTCCGAACCAACAAACACACATTTAATCTATTTCATCAAATATCTCCTCTTGAGTTGGAAAGAAAACATTGTGATATCTGTTCAAAGGATGTTTTGAAGAGTAGTTATAATAAACATCTTCAATCACAAAAACACAAGAAAAATGAGTTTAAAGTAAAGGGAGACTATTATATTGAAAACACTGATGGGGCATTTAAAGGGCATATAAAAATAAGGATTTTTCAATTTGGAGAACCCGGTCCATCATCAATAGCTGAATCAATTGAAATAGTGAAACCCGATGTTGAAAAATTTATTAAAAAGACATTAAAAGAAATGAAAACTTTAAAGTTTTATATGGGAGTGAAAATGAATATGAAAAGACAAGATGAAGAACATACTCCTTATATGAGAACAGGTCTTCATTTTACAACATCATTTCAAGATTTTTTGAATAGTGGGGTTTATGAAGAACTATCAAGACAAGAGGAGGATGTTGATAATACAGTGGTAGGAAGTGGATTCAATATTAAAAAATCATCTTTTTAGATATACACATTCTAAAAATCAAACCCTCTTAAAGCTTCTTCTTACATTGAATTACCAAAAGAAATAAAACTAAAGAAGGCAGTTGTTAATATTAAGAACAATGATAATAAATGTTTTCTCTGGTCTGTTCTTGCTCACTTTCATCCACCAAAATGTAATTCAGAAAGAGTAAAACAATATATGAAATATGAGAATACCTTAGACATTAAAGATTTTAAATTCCCAATGCCACTAACAGATATTCCTAAATTTGAGAAAAAGATTAATCTTTCTATTAATGTATATGGATTAACGGATACAAACAAAGTTCAAATATTAAAAATTTCAAACAACTATAAAAATGAAGAAACACACATTGACCTTTTATATTTTAGTGTTGGAAAGAATTCACATTACACATACATCAATAATTTATCAAGATTAATCTCTTCTCAGGTATTCAGAACAGCAAACAAAATATATCCTTGTAAGCGATGTCTTAATTCATTTCATACAAAAGAACGATTAGAACAACATTCAAAATATTGTAGTAATCATAAATCAGCTGTAATTACAATGCCTAAACCTGGTGAAAAGATTTCTTTTGAAGATTATAATAAATCTATCATGCACCCATTTGTGATATACGCTGATTTTGAATGTATCCTTAAAAAGATAAATACTGCTTCTCCTAATCCAAAAGAACCATATACAAATAAATATCAAAAACATATTCCTTGTGGTTTCTGTTATTATATCAAATCATCTGTTGGAGAAAAGTATAACAAACTTGAACATTATCGTGGAAAAAATGCTTCACAAGAGTTTGTAAAACGATTAGAAAAGGATTGTATAAGACTCACTAAATTAATGAAAGAAACAAATGAACCGATGAAATTAACCAAAGAAGAAAAATTAGAATTTAGAATGAACAATATCTGTCATATTTGTGAGGGGGAAATTAAGGAGTCTAAAGTTAGAGACCATTGTCATCTTACTGGTAAATATAGAGGTCCCGCTCATTCCTGTTGTAATCTTAATTATAAATTACCTTCTTTTATTCCAGTCTTTCTTCACAACAGCGCCAACTATGATACACATCTATTTATAAATGAACTTTCAAAAACACCAGGGAATATTTCTGCCATAACAAACACAAGTCAAAAGTATATTTCATTTTCAAAAATGATATTCACAAAACCTTTAACTCGTATTAGGTTTCTAGATTCTTACAAGTTTATGGGAACACCACTAGCCTACCTCGCATCAAATCTAAGCTCCACGGACTCTTTTCCAAATCTTAATTCATTCTTTCCAAAAGAGGAAATTCTCACTAAAGAGGAAATTCAGATTAAAGAGAGAATTCAAAGTAAAGAGGAAACTCTAATTAATGAAGAAATTCTAACTGAAGATGAAATTCTAATTATAAAGAAAATTCGAACTAAAGAGGAAATTCAGATTAAAGATGAAATTCTGATTAAAGAAGGAATTCTTACGAGAGAGGAAATTCAAACAAGGAATGAAATTCAAAGTAAAGAGAAAATTCTTACAAGTAAGGGAATTTATCCTTATGATTATATGGATTCATTTATGAGATTTAAAGAAACACAACTTCCTTCAAAAGAAAGTTTCTATAATAACCTTTATGAAGAAGAGATAAGTGATAAGGAATATAAACACGCACAAGAAATATGGAAAATATTTAAGATAAAGAACCTTGGAGAATATCATGATTTATATCTAAAAACAGATGTTTTATTGTTAGCTGATGTGTTTGAGGCTTTTAGAACACTCTGTCATAATAAAAATTGTTATGGATTAGACCCTGCCCACTATTTCACAGCTCCTGGTTTAGCTTGGAGTGCAATGTTGAAAATGACAAAACAAGATATAGATTTAATCAGTGATGTTGATATGCTTTTGATGATTGAGAAGTCCAAGAGAGGTGGAATATCACAAGTATGTTCAAAAAGATATGCGAAAGCAAATAATAAATATCTCCCAAATTATGATCGTGAAAAAGATAGTAATTATTTGATGTATTTTGATGCTAATAATTTGTATGGATGGGCAATGTCTCAATCTCTACCTTATGGTAAATTAGAGTGGGTGGAAGAAAAGGATTATGAAAAGGCTTTGATGAATATTGTTATTTCTTCTCAAGAGGAATTGAATGACGAAGAAGAAGGTTATTATTTTGAAGTTGATTTGAGGTACCCGAGTGTTCTTCATAATAAGCATAAAGACCTTCCTTTTGCATGTGAGAAAGAAACCCCAAAGAAAGAATGGTTCAGTGATTATCATAAAAGTTTTAATATTAAAGGCAAATCAACAGAAAAGTTATTAACAACATTCTATGATAAAGAGGGATATGTTTTACATCAGAGAAGCTTAAAACAGTTTTTGAGAGAAGGATTGAGAGTAGCTAAAATTCATAGAGTTTTAAAATTTAAACAAAGTCCTTGGGTGAAAAAGTATATTCAATTCAATACAGATATGAGAGCAAATACAAAAGTAAAATTTGAAGGGGACTTTTATAAATTAATGAATAATGCTGTATTTGGAAAGACTATGGAAAATGTTAGAAACAGGCAAAACATTAGATTCGCAACATCTTGGAAAGAAGCTTCGAGATTGATAAATAAACCAAGTTTTGAGAGAGAAGAGGTTTTTTCAGAGAACTTTTCTGCAATTCATATGAAAAAGGAAAGTATTGTAATGGATAAACCAATTTATATTGGAACAGCAGTTCTTGATTTATCAAAGATATTGATGTATGATTATTTGTATAATGACTTAAAGAAAGAGTATGGTGAAAATGTTTCATTGTTGTATATGGACACTGATAGTTTTATCTTAGATATAAAAACTGATGATGTTTATGAAGATATGAAGAAAAATATTGGAGTATATGATACAAGTAATTTCAGCAAGAAGAGTGAGTTATTTTCCAAAAAGAATGAAAAGGTTATTGGTAAGTTTAAGGATGAGTTGGGTGGAAAAGTAATGAGTGAGTTTATTGGATTGAGAGCAAAGGCATATGCTTATAAGTATGGTGAACAGATTGATAAGAGGTTAAAGGGAATAAAGAAATATGTCATAAAGAAATCAATAACTTTTAGAAATTATTATAATTGTTTGATGAATAAGAAAGAAGAATATAGGAAAATGAATACAATAAGAAGTTATAAACATAACATATATAGTGAAGAAGTAAATAAAAAGGCATTAGGAGCCTTTGATGATAAGAGATTTATTTTAGATAATGGAATAGATTGTGTTCCATATGGATATTGTATGATAGAGTGTATAAAATAGATTATGTTTTAACGATGGGAAGATGGGTTAGGGTTTTTTAAGGGCTACCGCCGCGTTTTTTCACAATATATAAATGGTTAAACCAAGTATTAATCAAACTAAAGAGTGGAGAAAATCTCAGTCTTGGTATATAAATGGAAAACATAATGAATGTGAAAAATATCAAATAAGTCTTATTGAAAAAATAACTAAAACAAAGGTAAATAAAACAAATAAGCGAATTAATTTAAAAACTAGTAAGTTAGAGGATGTAAAGAAAAAAATGAATATCCTTGAATGGACTGAAAACTTTGATGGTTATCAATTGAACAATGAAAAAACAATTTACTATAATCTCAAAATGATATGTGGCTCAGGAGGTGGCCAGATGAGAGCATTAAGAGAAGTTTATCATTTCGTAATGGCACAAAAGGGGTATCTTAAAAAATATAAAGATTCAAATGTTTTGTTTGTCAATATTTTAGATGGGGATTATTGTGCAAAGAAAATTAAACTATTGAAGGAATTTGAGAATGAACAAATCTTTATAGGTTCAATGAGTGAGCTGTTCAACCCCCAGGTGTTCAATTCAATGTGGTTCAACCTCCAAGTTAAAAGGGGAGGCAAATAAATATACCTTGGGATAAAAAGGGGGTTTATTTTTAGGGAAAAAAAAAGGGAATCGCTGAAAATCCCCAGTAGGGTAAGAATACTGGTTCTAGCTCACTTTTCCCCATGTAAATGAATGGGGGATTTTCAGCGATTCCCTTTTTTTTCCCCTAAAAATAAACCCCCTTTTTATCCGTTTTTCCCTGCTGTGCAGGGGTTTGGCTTTTTGTGAGGCAATGTTTTATGGTCGGATGCCCTTCCTGGACGCCTCTTACAACACAGGGATATGGTACACCTATTCTAACCGGGGCATACACCGGGACCAGTATACTGGTACTCATTTCGCCGACCTCGGAAGGATGGCAGGCTGAGTCAACCCCTGGTGTTAATTCAGCAGCTGAGCGGGATTCGAACTCGGGACACTGGGATCCCAAGCCGCCACCCTAACCACTAAGCCAACACCAGGCTTTGTATATATATAACCAGGCTATCCCAAGGTATATTTATTTGTCTCCCCTTTAACCTGGAGGTTGATCAGCTCACTCATTGAACCTATAAAGATTTGTTCATTCTCAAATTCCTTCAATAGTTTAATTTTCTTTGCACAATAATCCCCATCTAAAATATTGACAAACAAAACATTTGAATCTTTATATTTTTTAAGATACCCCTTTTGTGCCATTACGAAATGATAAACTTCTCTTTATGATCTCATCTGACCACCGCCCGAGTTGCAAATCATTTTTGTGTATAAACCACGCCATAAAAAAGTTTTGTTTCAAATGTTTTCAGTTCATGCCGTGAAAATGAGGAAGTGTTTTTTGACACGGTCGTGCTGTGTGGTTTTAGACAGTCATGCTGTGAAAAAATAGGAACTATTCTGTGAGACAAGGTCTCGTGTTTATATTTTATCTCAGAACACGAACTGAAAACATTTGAATCAAAACCATTTTAAGTATGTTTTGTAAATGATTCATACAACCGCCTAGTTATTTTCCAAGCTGTCATTTCCTGTGGCCGCACCCAATGTTTAGGGAATTTCCTCATTGTAGCCTTATAAGTGATTCACCAGACAAAGTTTCTGCCAGACAGGATTTTCATTTTTACAACTGAGACATGGATGATCTCTCTTCCGATGAAGGCAAAAGCTTACTACAGAGTTGGTAAGTTTGTTTGGTTTTCTCTTTGAACGATGAAGCAAATGATTATTAATTAAATCATGATAATTCTGATATATATATATATATATATATATATTTTTCCCTGACAGGGCATTGGAAGAAATTGAGTTTACGTATCACGACGTGGTTCATGAAATTAATACTCTTATTGAAGAGATCAATGATTTTAGAAGAGAATTGAAAGACATTTTCAATGAGTGGCACGAAGTCTTATCACGTCCTATCATCTCGAAGGAATTAAACCAATGGTGAGACACGTGTGTGTGTGTCTGTCTTCCTACCTACCTCTCTCTGCTCTTATTGAAGAGATCAATGATTTATAATGACCGGTCTCTGATCTCGAATGAATTAAACCAATGGTGAGACACGTGTGTCTATGTGTGTCTATGTGTGTGTGTGTGTGTGTGTGTGCGTGTGTGCGTGTGTCTATGTGTGTCTATGTGTGTGCGTGTGTGTGTGTGTGTGTGTGTGTGTGTGCGTGTGTGGGTGTGTGTTGCTTTCCCTGTCTGTCTGTCTCTTCATCTATACCCTTGACTTTTTTTTTTTTTCAGCACTATCGCACAACATCAGCTGTTGAAGCAATCTTGTACAACACATGATTTTCTGGAGGTAAATATTTCTGAATTATTATTAATATCACTCTCTCTTTAGAATGTCGTCTAATGTTGGTTGCATTATTAGTTTGAACGCGGTTTTGTCAGTACACTGGAATTAATTTTATTGACCTTGAAAGGATGACAGGCTGAGTCGGCCTCCTGGTGTGTTAATTCAGTGGTCAACGAGGCTTACTCATATTACCATGTAATTATTATCCACTTTTTGTTTCAAAACAGAATATGGTGTCTGAGTTTCGAAATCACAAGACATCTGGAGAAGATTGCTGGGAAAGATTATACATTCTCGCAAATGAATATTTAATATTTTCAATATTAATAAATTATATTTGTTTTGTATACAATTACTTGATTCTGAATTACAAGAAGAGGATCAAAACATGAAGGGAGGGTAGGTGCGCCCCCCAATGACCCATCACCCCCTCATCCCATCCCTCCCTCCCCATGTGTGTGTGTGGGGAAGGGGGGGTGGGATGAGGGAGGTGGTGGGTCAAAGGTGGGGGCGCACAGGGGGATGAGGGGGTGGGGCTTGTGTGGGAGGGGCTTGTGTGGGCGGGGCTTTGGTGGGGCTTGTGTGGGCGGGGTGTGGGTGGGGCTTGTGTGGGCGGGGTGTGTGTGGGCGGGGCTTCGGTGGGGCTTGTGTGGGTGGGGCTTGTGTGGGAGGAGTTTATGTGGGTGGGGCTTATGTGGGCGGGGCTTCGGTGGCTCTTGCGTGTGCGGGGTTTATGTGGGTGGGGCTTGTGTGGGTGGGGTTTATGTGGACAGGGCTTATGTGTGTGGAGTTTTTGTGTGGAGCCTGTGTAGACACGACTTATGTGGGAGGCGTTGATGTGGGCAGGGTTTATGTGGGCAGGGGCGAATGTGGAGGAGATTTGTGTGGATCAATGGATGGGTGGAGAGATGGGTGGATGGGTGGATGAGTGGAGCTTGTGTGGATGGGTGGATAATTTTTTAATTAAATAAACATGTTGTGTGTGGGGGAACTAATTAACTAATCACTAATTATGTGAATATGGGTGGAGCTTGTGTGTGTGGAGCTTGTGTGGAGCTTGTGTGGAGCTTGTGTGGAGCTTGTGTGGGGTTTGTGTGTGGTGGGGTTTGTGTGGGGTTTATGTGGGTGGGGCTTGTGTGGGTGGAGTCAAAAAGGGCCGGAGTCAAAAATTTCAATTTATTGCAGCTTGTGTGGGTTTTGTGTGTGGTGGGTTTGTGTGGGGTTTGTGTGGTTGGGGCTTGTGTGGGTGGAGTCAAATTGGCGTGGAGTCAAAAATTTCAATTTATCTTTGTCTTTTGTAATTCCTGTGAATAAAATGAACCTAAAATCTCTTCCCTTCCAAATCATATATCTTATAAGTCCAAGGAACCGTATCTATTACATCAACAATTTTAAAAAGTTCTTTCGTCCATCGTTCAGTAAAACCCTTTTCAAAATGAGATTTCCACCTATATATTCTTACGATATCACCAACTTTGAACTTAGGTTTTCTGACATTAATCTCTTTTTCATATTTTAATTTTGTAAATGTTTCTGATGGCTTCATATTCGTTGACGTGTGAATCGTGTCATTATACTTATCCACAATATCCTGAATAAAAGATAACCATTGTTGTGAACCGAGTTGTGTGAATTTTTTATATAGTCTCTCTTTTAAGGTACGATTAAAACGTTCAACAACAACTGCCTTCCCTTCATTAAAGGTACTGTATAATGTAATACTGTTATTTTTTAGAAAATTCATAAATGTCTTGTTATAAAACTCTCTACCCTCATCAGTCCACAATTTTTTAGGTTTTCTCTTACTTTTATTAAATATCTGTTGAAAAGCTAACATAAGAGTATTACCTGTTTTGTTTTTTAAAGGGACAACCCACACATATCTACTCCTCAAATCAATAACGGTTAAAGCATACTTGTACCCCTTATCATTATTGAGTTCAATCAAATCAGCAGACCAGATATAATCTACTTCCTTGGAATAAACTTTCCTTCTCTGAAACTTTGTGAATATTGGTTTATGTAATTCATCAGCTAATTGCTCTTCAGTCTTAATGACATCATTAGAGCTTACAAGTTTTTTGAATTTCCAAGTCCAAGTTTCAATTTAGCACTAATCATCTTCTTCACGATGAACCTATCAACTTTTTCTCTCAAGGTTGGATTTTGTATCAGAGACAAATTATACAACATTTCTCTATCGGCTTCATGCTTTTCTTCCAACGTTGTGGTATTCCCATAATCAATATCGTGTCTCATGCACACTTCATCAACTCTATTGATTGGTTTACTCCAGGATTTAGGATTGTCTGCCTCATCTAATCTTTTATCCAAGTTTGTGCCTGGACCACAGAAAGAATACCCTGGAAGATGTAATTCCCCTGGTATTCCAGTAGTTGTAAATTTACTTCCTGATAAAAACTTTTGTATATCTCCTCCGAGTTTGTGTTTGGAGATAAATTGATTTTTTTGAACCACACACCGAACATATACCTTTTTGTATAACCCTGTTATTTTTACTTTTAATATATGAAATATTTTTAGTATTAGTTTTCTTTTACATTTGAGACAATAACTCATTTATTTATGAGAAAAATTCCTGCAGAGTGCAAAAACCTTTTAGTTTCCAACATGCACATTTGAATCTTAATTTTTAAAACATAAAGAATCCTAAGAAATGCCTTCACTCTCTCCTCCATTTATTTAAGAAAAAACTTGAATTAAAATGAATGGCTTGACGATGTCAATAGTCTTGAAGAAAATATTGCAAATAGACTTGTCAATTCTTTGGTTTCCTCCTCGGTGGGTTGAGTTATTTTCTGTAATACCGCCAATCTTTTTTGAATCTCACTGGTTTCCATATTTTGATATTTATTTTGTCTCGCTCTTTCCTCCCTCTCCTCCCTCTCTCTCTTCTCTTTTTCCTCCTTCTCTTTCTTCTCCCTCTCCTCCTTCTCTCTCTTCTCTTTTTCCTCCTTCTCTTTCTTCTCCTTTTCCTCCTTCTCTTTCTTCTCCCTCTCCTCATTCTCCTTTTCCTCCTCTTCCCTCTCTTCTTCAACTCCTTCCTCATCCCTTACTATCCTTGAATCGTTTACACCCCATAGAATATTATACATATATTCATCAGGATTTCTTGTTATTCCTGCATCGAAAATAATTTTTTTTACAACAGGAAACCAATAAAATTTCTTTTGAATTTCTAAAAGAGCCTTACCTTTTCTTAACTTTATAATTTTTTCATTATTTAACATTCTAATTAAATCTAAAGTTGTCGGTTTATCAACATCAGCATAATGCCAATCTTTTATTGAAAATACCTCATTCTTATGTTGTAGAACATATTTATTAAAATACCGAATACCCTTTTCTTGAAGGTATGCTTGGACACAGAAATGATAATTTTCTTGAAGCCTTCTTGCTGTCATTTATGTATTAGAAATATATGTTAGAATAATATTATGGCACGAAACACCTCCCCATCTTCCCATAGTTAAATCATTTTGTATTTCCTTACTTATTATATATAATCCTGTTTTTTCTGTTTTCATGAGATAAACAAGGGCAAAACCATTATTATATTTACCCTTATTAAATTCTTTTATTTGTTGTTTACTAATCGTGGACCCACAAAACTCATTCTCGATACCAAGTGGATAATATTCTTCCTTACGAGACTGATTTAATTGTTCCAGGTCTTCGAGGTTAATTTTAAATGACCAATTATACCCTAAATCATTCATATCATACCCCCATTGTTCTATTCTCATACAAACGATACGCCCTTCTTTATAAAAATTTATTTTAATTCGAACTGTGAATTCTGTATGACCTGGAGATAATATCAACACTTCTGTATCTTTGGAATACACAGCCGTTTTATTTAAGGATATATATTGTGATAAATCGCTTAATCTCACCAAGTCATTCGCGTCAGTCGGGCTTGGATAATTTTTTAATTTAAAAGCATTTTTCATGTTAATATTTTTGGTTATATTATATTTATGTCGTTCAGCCTGTGCCTTTGTGTAATAATTTGATAAATCAATATCCAGTTCTTGAGATACACCAAAGATAGAACCATCTTTACCAACATAAGTCATTTATATTAGATTAAAAATAATATCATAAAATTTTTTATTTTTGTTGAGTTGAAATAACACATATAGACATAATTGACCACAACACTTGGAATTTAATTCTTGGACTTGAAATGTTTGATAAACACCATTCTGTAAGAATTTTATGACTTCAACAGGTGGTGGAAGACCAAAACTATCAAAATAATATTTGTCTTGATTATTAAAAATACAAACCCAATGAGAACCGTTCCCATTATTATCTTCTAAGTTCATAATAATATTCTTTGTATGTTTCGGCACATTTGTTAATTCATCTCTCATACAAATAACCACATTTTGAATTTTTAATTTCTTACAATATTTGGCAAGTTGTAAATTTGATGTTGTATTCTTTCCAAATTCTTTCAACCACTCATCAATGCTCATTTATTTATTAGAAAGATATAATCCATTACCTCTTTTCGTTAATTTTACACCTGCTTGTGCAATAGAAGAAAGCATATCTCCAACTAACAATCTCGCTTTATCAGGCAGACCTTCAAGTTTTTCAGCAAAATCTACAATTACGCCACTTCCACTAATTTGTTTCTCCAACTCTTTGTTATGTCTTTCCAATTCTTTTTGAGCCTGGAGTTGAGCCTTCCTTTCGTTGGCAGTTTTCACCGCTGTTGAAATACCACCCGTCAATGCTCCAACCGCACTTAAACCAGCAAATAAAGGAATTAGAAATGGGAGAAATCCTCCACTCGTCTCTCTTATTGAATATTTTTTCAACATTGGTTTTGTCATTTTAATTTTAAGTGAGCCAGTGTCATTCAAGATTTTAACCTGTTCTCTTGTGAGCAAAACATCAATTCTTACTGCTCCTTTTCTCTGAATTGTATTAACGTTAATCGTACAAGGCTTTTGATTTTGAACACAAGATGATAGTTTATGAAGATTGATTTGATTAACATATACCCCAGTTGGTACTTTGCCACTCATTTATTTAACAAAAAATTATGTGAGACTAATCATCACACCATTATCTGTATTAATCTGCAATTCTGTTTCTTCCAAAAGCAAACAATATGTATCAACTTCTTCACTCTCTCCTCTTTCAATGTATAGGGAAGTATCCACTCGATTAGACTTTATAGTTTCCTTTTGCGCGCTCAGGTCAAACGCATAGATTGTATACAAACTTTTAAATGCTGTCATATCCAAAATAGGTTCTTTATTTCCATTACTTTCACACACCTTTTGGTAAGACTTGTATGCTTCAGCAAAATCATTTTTTTCCCAATTAATTTCCAATCTATCTCGTGGATAAAATGTTCCATCTAGAGAAACGCGAAGTTGTTTCACCTTAGCATTATCACTCAATGCATTATTCTTATCAGTCGCAGTATCACCATCTGGCTTTTTAAAAATGATCCACAGATATCGTGGCTTTCCTTCCAGAACACCCAAATTCCACGTGTAAGTAGTTTGATTGAGTTTAACGTGTTGACATCTTCTTTTGAGGTATGATACACTGAGTGGTTTCTTTGAGTTAAGTCTTCGATTCAACATCTCTTCTGTTTTAAGATTAGGAGTATATTCACTGATATACCAACTCATCTCCTCAATTACAAATTTATTCTGATCACCAAAAGCATTACCAACACCAAAAAGCAATCTATTTTCATTATCATTCCTTTGTAGTTGAAATCTAATTTTAAGACCATACAGAACTTTATCATGATCACAAAATCCAAATATACCTTTAAGAGGAACCGCCACAGTAAAACTATTTTCTGCTTTTGTATCATCATTATACGCTCCTTTCCTTTGAATATATCCAGGGTCTGTGTTTGTTCCCGTTGACATATCAGGAATAAAACCTTCGACAGACCCCTTTCCCATTCTATCACTGAATGTATAGAGTGTAAATTTTATCATTTCAGATACAGCAGAGACATAATCAACCGCTTCAACTTCTTGTGTTCCAATATACAAACGCACACTATCAAACATTTTCCAGAAGAAATCATTTACAAGTGTAGCGTTTGTGTTATTCCCAGCTTTAGTGAATTTAAATTTACACAACAAGAAACTTTCGGAGAGATTCAAATAGGTTTGTTGATTATTTATTTCAAAACTTTTTGTACCATTCGTATTCCAGTCTGTTCCAGTTATTGCATTTACCTTGAAGTAATCTTCTTTTTTAGTGGAGTTTGAGATAATAATAGTATCATCCAAATCATAGATACTATCAATTGCTTCCATACTTGTATTTATTTAGGAAAAAAGATGTTAAAACTTTTGAAACCCTGATCCAAGTATTTGAATTATTTTCTGTCGTTCTTGGGGGACAACTGAGTTTTGCCTTTCTTAATTTCTTTTATTGCTTGTAATTTATGAGATTCCTTCTGAGCATCTTTTATACTCTTTACAGCACCTGCTACATTTCCCACAGCAGAAGCAGTTGAACCAATTAGATCTTTATGTTTAAGAATAGTTGAACCAATACCCATGAGAGTATCAATTATCCCATCTCCTCTAAATTGATGTCCAACACCCCTTTGTCTCTTAGGTTTATAGTATCCTCTACCAAGATACATACCTTCACCCTTGTAGTATGGGGAAAGGAACATCCCATCCCCTGTAATTATTTTATATTTTCCCAACTCGTGTTTCCTCACAATAACCATCGTATTTATTTATTGGAAAACTTCACGTAGGTGAATTCTGATGGATATAACTTCTCCATTAAAAGAAATCACACGATTATCTTGGTCGGTTATCCTAAAATTTACTCTGTGTATGGTTTTTCCTGACACAGGTAGATAAACCAAATTTTTGGGTTCCATATTGAATTTATAACCAATTGGGGTTGAGTATGCACTGAATGAAAATATTGTATTTGTTTTTTTCCATCATTATAAGCACCATCAATCAAATCACAGTGAATTAACACCGAATTTATTCCTGAGGATATTTGAATGACATTATCACTGTAAAACGTCCCATTAGTTTCAATCTTTTTTGAGGAGAAACCCAATAACTCTCTAAATGAATTATCAATTGTGAAATCAACCTTGTAGTTATTTTTAACTTTAATCGTTGATTTTGAAGTATGTTTTTGAATGTTTATAACAATATTTTTTGGTTCATCACCCTGTTCTTTCATAAGACGAGCAATTTCGGAAGATATTTGAGAAATCTCATATGCTCCGGTGAGACTGTTATCGCTTTGTATCCACTTCCGGGATTATAACTAAACTTGTCATTTTTATCAGTTATATTAAATAAGGTATTATAAGTTTCCATGGACAATAAAGATGCCTCATATTCTTTTGTTGTGTCAAGTTGTAGTGGGTATGGGAATGAAGATGTGTGGTCGCTTGTTGTGAAATTGAAACTAAGGATTGTGCTTCTCATCTTATTTAATATGAGATAAAATGTCTTTATATTGATATTTATTAATTATTTTCATGTTCATCAACTGGTCTAAAATGGCTGATGCTTCATTAAAACAATTGTTATTTCCAGCCTTCTGACTGCCTAACAACAATAACAGTCTATTAACTAATTGCGATGGGTCATTTGGAAGAAAACTAACACCTGAACCAAGGATACTTAAAGCCTGAATAATGTGTTTCTCCTTCTCATTCTTCCTACTTTTACCAGAAAGAATAACCTTATAATTTAGAGTGTTCAGCAAATCAATATATACTCTATCATCATTATTTTCCATATCCAATGGTTTATCAATATACTTTGATTCATCCTTCACAGTTGAACCTTGTCTTCCATCTTTTGTGAGAAGAAACATTAATCTCGGAGTTAGTTTAACAGGGGGTTGAGCAGAACTTAAGAACCTTAATTCATCATTAAATATCAATACCTTTTCTTGAACAAGATGAAATATTGCTGGTTGTTCTGTTGGAATGAGTCCTGCTTTGGTTTTTGAATCCGCTGAATATTCATTGTTTTGAACAGCATTCACAATATAATCAGGGGGTTGATTAATCTCTTCCAGTTGTTGAAATAAACCTTCATCATGTTCTAATTCTCCAATATGCTCTAATTCTTCCTCCGTCATTTGACTGAAATCTTTCAACATTTGGAGCTTTCTGGGAGTATATTCTACTGTGGGAACTGTGGAAACATCTTTCATTTTTTCTTGGGAAGTTTTTAAAAGTGGTTTAAAAAATTTCTCTTGTTTTCTTTCAAATGCTTCTTCGCCCGTTAGTTTCTGTCTGCGTTTCTTCTTTATGTCTTCCTGTTGTTTTACAACTTTTGAAACCAACTCTTGATGTTCCTTAAATCTTCTTGCTCTTTCTTTTACATCCATTTATTTATTGTAAAATATCATTTAATGAATTGTAAAGATCAACAGGGAAATTTTCCTTTTCTTCATCATTCAAGTAGATGTGTTCAAATAAATCCTTTTCTTTAAATATTTCATCAAATTCTTTATTAACATTAATGCGAGTTGTAATTTCTTCTTCACTAATACTTGCATCTCTGCTTTTCATACGTTTGCGTTGAGTTTCTTCATCAACATCAAAACCGAATGATAAAATCTTCACTCCACTCAGATGTTTAATAATTTGTCTCGTTCCTTCTGGATTAGTTTCTAATATCCCAACACCACCAGATTTTAGTTTCCTTAACTCACTCTTACAATGTGAATATTTTGTTGTACCAAGAGAAACCTCCTCAAACATTTGACCTTCATTCCTCAATCGCATATGTTCCTCCACTGAAATATAGTGATAATCTTCACCTTTTACTTCCCAGGTCTTATTGCTCTAGTTGTTGTTGATACAATGCGTATCACGGGGTGTTTTTTAAGTAAATTTACAATATTCTCATTTGTACTACACAAGAACCTTGATTTATGAAAGTTTTTTCCAGAAGCAGATTTACCCACAAGATTTATAATAATAGTTGTCATTTATATATGTAATTGTTTATAAAACAAAAAATATATCCCTTAATATCTCATCTTGTTTCACAACAATATATTTATATTTTTCAGTCGTGTGCTTCATATAATCCTCAAATTTCTTTTTACTACATAATGTAGAACAATTATCTCTCCAAAAATTATTGATATCTATTGAATTTAACTTGAATAAAATAAAAGTATTAGCATTGTTTCTGATGGAACGACGAGGAAGTTGAAAGTACGATTGACTAAGATAAATACAATTACAAGAAGAATGTCTCCCTCTTGTGTAGTAGCTGTCCATTACTGTTTGGTTTCTCTCATTAACACAATCATCAAAGATAACGAGGTTCTTTTTTGATTTATCCAAATCTTGGGGAGACGGTATATCATCCGTATTATCACTAAGAATACAAGTTATAGGATTTGATTTCTTTTTACATCTCTGTGTATCACAAAATAGTTGAATTATATCTTCAATGTTATAATCATTTAGGTTTTTTTGACGTTTAAATAAACCGATTATATCTTCTTTTGAAGACCAGCATTAAAACCTTGTGAGAGTAGTTGATACTCTGGTTGAAAACTCGACTTTGTGAAAATTATTAAATTGTCATAATCTAAAAAGTTGGGAGTGAGGAGCATTTTTAAAAGTAAGCAGGTTTTTCCACATCCACTTGAACCAACTATGAGACATCTTAATGAATTTGGGAGATTTTTATGGTTGTTAAATTTTATCTTATTTTCCCAAATAGGTAAAAAATCATTCATTTATATATTTGAAAAACAGGTTATTTAATTTATTATTGGCTTTTTTAGAAACTCTATATTTTATCCTAAGTTCAGGTTTAATTTCAAGATAATCCATTATTTTATTTATACAATATCTTGTGTTGATATTTCCCTGAAAATTACATCCATGAATAATATACAACAACAATCCTTTGAACATTTCTCTTATACGTTCAGTTTCTTCCCTTGTAAGGAAAGGTGTGTTATCATCCTCATACTTTACATTCATTTCTCTAATCAATCTTGTAAAGTAATTCATTTTTGGTGTAAATCTAAAAGAATTATTTTCCTTTTTATATTTTTTATTATCATTAATTAGAAGATAATCACAGAATATACATTGTTTATAGGCTTTTGACTCTGTGTTTAATCCCGTCTTTCACACGCAGGACAATTCTCAAATTTGTCATATGGAGAATCAGGAAAGTCTAGCATATTTATAAAGTAAAACTTTACTTAAACTGAAATTCATCTATACTTTCAGTTGTATATTACCATCGATATCGATATACTTTTTTCATTATCAGATTCAACGACAACATTTTTTATATTAAAGGTAATTTTAAAATTATCGTTAACTACTATTGAACGAAATGTCATTTCACCTGATATATTAACATCCTTTATTTCATCAGGATTTACATCTTTAGGGTTGTTGAAAAAAATACAAATTTCTCCTTGCATATTACAGATGGTCTTATCTTTTCTTTCTAAAGCTTCATCCATAAGGTTTTTGTTCTTTGATACTTTTTCTTGTTTCATTGCTTTTTCTAGTTTTGAATATATTACTAGAAGGAGAGGAGAAACTTTTGTTAGAGATACTTTAATTGATGTTCTACCAGGTATACTAAAGGCCCTTCCACTGAAGGAAATTGAAGAACTCATATTATTTACCATAATAGTTTTTATCCAATAGTTGTTATATTTATCTTTGTTCAATTTTACATCCTTGACATATTTCTCAGTATCTTTAACAGATGAAGAGATTGATTGAAACTTGTCTTTTGTGTCTTGAAACATTGTATTTATTAAGTGAAAAAGTTGGAGGATAAAATGGTTTTAAGCACAGATTCACCTGTAAAACAAACGAAATTTTCATCAAGAAAATTTTAGTTTAAGCAAAGTTTTATTCTATAAATATGGTGAATACAACGTACTGCGATGTTTGTAATCACGAATATAAACATTATAGAAAACACCTCCGAACCAACAAACACACATTTAATCTGTTTCATAAAATATCTCCTCTTGAGTTGGAAAGAAAACATTGTGATATCTGTTCAAAGGATGTTTTGAAGAGTAGTTATAATAAACATCTTCAATCACAAAAACACAAGAAAAATGAGTTTAAAGTAAAGGGAGACTATTATATTGAAAACACTGATGGGGCATTTAAAGGGCATATAAAAATAAGGATTTTTCAATTTGGAGAACCCGGTCCATCATCAATAGCTGAATCAATTGAAATAGTGAAACCTGATGTTGAAAATTTTATTAAAAAGACATTAAAAGAAATGAAAACTTTAAAGTTTTATATGGGAGTGAAAATGAATATGAAAAGACAAGATGAAGAACAAACTCCTTATATGAGAACAGATCTTCATTTTATAACATCATTTCAAGATTTTTTGAATAGTGGGGTTTATGAAGAACTATCAAGACAAGAGGAGGATGTTGATAATACAGTGGTAGGAAGTGGATTCAATATTTAAAAAATAATCTTTTTAGATATACACATTCTAAAATCAAACCCTCTTAAAGCTTCTTCTTATATTGAATTACCAAAAGAAATAAAACTAAAGAAGGCAGTTGTTAATATTAAGAACAATGATAATAAATGTTTTCTCTGGTCTGTTCTTGCTCACTTACATCCACCAAAATGTAATTCAGAAAGAGTAAAACAATATATGAAATATGAGAATACCTTGGACATTAAAGATTTTAAATTCCCAATGCCACTAACAGATATTCCTAAATTTGAGAAAAAGAATAATCTTTCTATTAATGTATATGGATTAACGGATACAAACAAAGTTCAAATATTAAAAATTTCAAACAACTATAAAAATGAAGAAACACACATTGATCTTTTATATTTTAGTGTTGGAAAGAATTCACATTACACATACATCAATAATTTATCAAGATTAATCTCTTCTCAGGTATTCAGAACAGCAAACAAAATATATCCTTGTAAGCGATGTCTTAATTCATTTCATACAAAAGAACGATTAGAACAACATTCAAAATATTGTAGTAATCATAAATCAGCTGTAATTACAATGCCTAAACCTGGTGAAAAGATTTCTTTTGAAGATTATAATAAATCTATCATGCACCCATTTGTGATATACGCTGATTTTGAGTGTATCCTTAAAAAGATAAATACTGCTTCTCCTAATCCAAAAGAACCATATACAAATAAATATCAAAAACATATTCCTTGTGGTTTCTGTTATTATATCAAATCATCTGTTGGAGAAAAGTATAACAAACTTGAACATTATCGTGGAAAAAATGCTTCACAAGAGTTTGTAAAACGATTAGAAAAGGATTGTATAAGACTCACTAAATTAATGAAAGAAGAAAAATTAGAATTTAGAATGAACAATATCTGTCATATTTGTGAGTGGGAAATTAAGGAGTCTAAAGTTAGAGACCATTGTCATCTTACTGGTAAATATAGAGGTCCCGCTCATTCCTGTTGTAATCTTAATTATAAATTACCTTCTTTTATTCCAGTCTTTCTTCACAACAGCGCCAACTATGATACACATCTATTTATAAATGAACTTTCAAAAACACCAGGGAATATTTCTGCCATAACAAACACAAGTCAAAAGTATATTTCATTTTCAAAAATGATATTCACAAAACCTTTAACTCGTATTAGGTTTCTAGATTCTTACAAGTTTATGGGAACACCACTAGCCTACCTCGCATCAAATCTAAACTCCACGGACTCTTTTCCAAATCTTAATTCATTCTTTCCAAAAGAGGAAATTCTCACTAAAGAGGAAATTCAGATTAAAGAGAGAATTCAAAGTAAAGAGGAAACTGTAATTAATGAAGAAATTCTAACTGAAGATGAAATTCTAATCATAAAGAAAATTCGAACAATGAATGAAATTCTAACTAAAGAGGAAATTCTGATTAAAGATGAAATTCTGATTAAAGAAGGAATTCTTACGAGAGAGGAAATTCAAACAAGGAATGAAATTCAAAGTAAAGAGAAAATTCTTACAAGTAAGGGAATTTATCCTTATGATTATATGGATTCATTTATGAGATTTAAAGAAACACAACTTCCATCAAAAGAAAGTTTCTATAATAACCTTTATGAAGAAGAGATAAGTGATAAGGAATATAAACACGCACAAGAAATATGGAAATTATTTAAGATAAAGAACCTTGGAGAATATCACGATTTATATCTAAAAACAGATGTTTTATTGTTAGCTGATGTGTTTGAGGCTTTTAGAACACTCTGTCATAATAAAAATTGTTATGGATTAGACCCTGCCCACTATTTCACAGCTCCTGGTTTAGCTTGGAGTGCAATGTTGAAAATGACAAAACAAGATATAGATTTAATCAGTGATGTTGATATGCTTTTGATGATTGAGAAGTCCAAGAGAGGTGGAATATCACAAGTATGTTCAAAAAGATATGCGAAAGCAAATAATAAATATCTCCCAAATTATGATAGTGAAAAAGATAGTAATTATTTGATGTATTTTGATGCTAATAATTTGTATGGATGGGCAATGTCTCAATCTCTACCTTATGGTAAATTAGAGTGGGTGGAAGAAAAGGATTATGAAAAGGCTTTGATGAATATTGTTATTTCTTCTCAAGAGGAATTGAATGACGAAGAAGAAGGTTATTATTTTGAAGTTGATTTGAGGTACCCGAGTGTTCTTCATAATAAGCATAAAGACCTTCCTTTTGCATGTGAGAAAGAAACCCCAAAGAAAGAATGGTTCAGTGATTATCATAAAAGTTTTAATATTAAAGGCAAATCAACAGAAAAGTTATTAACAACATTCTATGATAAAGAGGGATATGTTTTACATCAGAGAAGCTTAAAACAGTTTTTGAGAGAAGGATTGAGAGTAGCTAAAATTCATAGAGTTTTAAAATTTAAACAAAGTCCTTGGGTGAAAAAGTATATTCAATTCAATACAGATATGAGAGCAAATACAAAAGTAAAATTTGAAGGGGACTTTTATAAATTAATGAATAATGCTGTATTTGGAAAGACTATGGAAAATGTTAGAAACAGGCAAAACATTAGAT
>NC_140971.1:57487819-57675319 GCF_056783735.1 Eptatretus burgeri
AACTGTGAAAATTTACCTGAAGAACAAGCCATGGTTAACAAAAGCACTAAAATCATTACTTTACAGACCATAACTACTATAAATGGATGAATTGTGTGTCATGTTTTTTTGTGGAGGTCTAGTGGAGCTTTCTGATGATCTACCGAGTTGATGAGGCTAATTAATTACAAGTGTATAGAGCAGCTTAATTGGTTCTTCCATGCCATGCTCTTTCAACTGTTCCTTTTGTTCTGTTGCATCCCGATCCATTCAGTTTTTCCGCGCTATTCCATGAACCTCAAATTTGTATGCAAAATAATTCTCACAACTGGAAAAAAAGATGTCCCATAACTTAGTTAACCAGTTCAATGATGAGGATTTTTAATGTTACAGTTGATGCAGTACATACTCAATAACAAATGACCTCGTGCACATGTTTCTACTTTTAAAATTCTAAATACATTGTGTGTAATGAAAATCGAAGTGTTCAGGAGAGCGAGGTGTAGGGATAGGGGCGGGAGAAGGGAGGGGGGGGCGGAATGCATACAGTCAGCATGCCGAGAATGCTGGATCACTTGAAAAGCCCAGGATGTGGTAGAGATGTGTTGGTATAAGAACGGAAGTGTCTTTCGAAGTTGAACTCTGGTTGGGTAACCAAGATGGATAAATATCATTGCAGAATGAAGTAGAGAGCACACGCTTGGCAAAATCCAAAATGCTGGCTGCATGATCCACCATCACAGGAGAGGGCTCAAGCTGGTGGAGAAATTGGAATGATTAAAAGGAGTGGAAAAAGAGAAAAGCTTTTGCTACATGAAAGAAAATTATATGTTTTTGCAACTTTAACTTGCCATAAAATTACAGCTGAGAACCAAATTTTTTTTTCTTCTGCATTCACAAAGTGATGTCATTAATCTTTAAAAGCGATATGATGTCATAATCGAAGTATATCCATCCATCCGTTGGGACCATATTCTGTGCAGAGCGTTGGTGCTGCTTGAGCAGTCTCCTTGGCTATTGGGCACAATCCTGAACGGGTCGCCACTCCGACACAGTATACCAGCAAGCTGGCACTCATTTTGCCGACCTCAGAAGGATGACAGGCAGAGTCAACCCCACCTGGTTCTGATTCAACAGCCAAGTGGGATTTGAACTCAGGATCATCAGATCCCAAGCCCACCACCCTAACCATTAAGCCAACACCAGGCATTAAGTATATTAGAGGGGAATAATAATCTTTCCTGGCTTTGGCAGAATTTCAAGCAATACAGAACTTGCATCAGGAATAGTGGGACAGCATGATATGCAAACATTATTTGTGGCTGGGGTAGGGGCGAGGGGGTTCAGGGGTGCAAATTAACGGCCGCCCGGTCGCCAATGGCGGCTAACTTTTGTGCTGGGCGGGTACACAATACTGCCTTACCTGCCCGGCTGGCGAATCACCGGTGATTCCTGTTATTTTGTACAATTTGTACTAGCTTCTCTACGAGTTTTCTCAACTAGAACTACTGTTTTTGTCCGCAGAAATCATCGGTAATTCTGTGGCGGCCATTTTGTCTGTTTTCATCTCGTTCCAAATTACGCGTGATTGCGCGAGATTTGACGGTTTGGCGCAGTTTGGACGCATTTTCTCATGCCCAGGTTGGTTAAATGAGTGAATTTGGGTGAATGAGTGAGTTTCATGGGTGAGGTTAGGTGAATGAGTGAGTTTGATGGGTGAGGTTGGGTTAATGAGTGAGTTTATATGTGATGTTGGGTGGACGAGTAGTACCCCCACCATTGTCCATCACCCACAACCCCCCCCCCCCATCGTCCACCAGCCACAACCACCCCATCACCCACAAAAATCCCCCACCCCAAGCACTACTCACAACCCCCTGCCCCCCCATCACCCACACAAAAAAGGTCCCCCCCCCAACCACCTCCTCCCTGCATCATCCCCCCACCCCACTCATCAAACTCACTCATCCATCCATCCAACTCACTCATCCACCCAACCTCCTCCATCAAGCTCACTCATTCTGCAAACCTCCTCCATTAAACTCACTCATCCAACCAACCTCACTCATCAAACTCACTCATGTGTGTATATTAAAAGTGTTTGATATCAAATTTGTGACTTTTGTCTTTATTTTATCAGGCCGGTAGAAATTCTGCTGGGCCGGTAACTTTTTCTAGTCACTAGCCCTGCTGGCCAGTGGATAAAAATGTTAATTTGCACCCCTGGGGTTTATCCAGCATAAAAACATGTGCTTTTATTATTTATTTTTACATCAGCCCTGGACACACGGCTTTTTTATCCCACCCCAGCACCTGCTTTTACACGAAATTATGTGAATCGCAAAAATGTAGATAAAGAAACACGAAGCAAATTAAGATTTTTCAATGTTGAGGGTAAAACAAGTCTTGTTGGTGAATATTGTCAATCTGCGGATGCAGACAGGTAGAACAAAGGATGGAAATCCATCCTTTGTTATACCTGTCCACCGACACAGACTTGGTGCCAGTTTGCTATCAATGTTTGCTTCAGTTAAGTAGATAAACTCGATAGGACGTTAATCGAGGTATGCTAACTGCCATGGTAAGCAAGATATTTGATGTTTCGGGCATTAACCGTTTATAGCAAAAGAGGATCCTACACAGTCAATCATTTATAATATCCACGTACAAATGAAGACTCATTGAATAGCCCAGCATTTTTGAACCTTTTAAAACACCAATGGTGCAGAGGTGGCATATGAGGAGAGACTAATGCCACCACGAATGAAAGTGCAATAATTTCAGATCAACATCGAAAATTCACATGAAGTACTATGCAACCGATGCACTGATTGGCCTATGCATGAAGAGGGAACACCCCTGGAGTTGACTGGTCGATAAAATTGAGAATTTAATTTTTCCCAGGGTTGGCTGCATTACAATCCGACAGAGATGTAGGGGGCTGTAGTTCTGCTACGCTCATGCATAATCTGTGGACTTATGCAAATATTTAGCTAAAAGAGCCTTTTTAAAATTTAAATTGTTCCCAGCTGCTCCCAAAACTGTTTTGTGTACCACAGACAGGTTAATGTGTGGCACGCATTTTCTGTTGGTCAGGTCCCCACCACAGTAATGGGGTTGGATCTCATCTTGTACACTGTAAGACCCCAACATTCGAGAGCGATACATTCCTGAAAAATGCTGTGAATATTTGGGCATTGTTTAAATGTGAAAAAGGGTTATAGGTTTTTTTTTTTTAAATGCACTTCAGGACTGGTATGAACCTGGGACTGGTATCATCAACCACCGCTGTTGATTCAGCCTGGGAATTCTTCCACAGAAACCTGCTGTCTCTCTCATGCACAGATTCATCTCACCTCATCTTCAATTATTCTACCTTTCTTCCTGCCTGTGATCTACTGAATGCTGTGGTGAGGCAGTTGCTCTTAAATAACTTTCCTTCTTGTCCTGGAAGGCAAATCCGACCGAAGGCAATCTCGGTGCTTTTCAAAAAGTCCACAAGTGTGTGTCCACTCTCAGGAGAGCCAGAAAATATCATCTGTCCAACCTCAAGAATGACCTTTCAAACTTGTCTCCCTCCTCTAAAACCTGGTGGCACCTTATTAAGTCTGTCTCTGGTGTATGCTCCCCTTCCACCCATTCCCTCCCTTCAAATGGCACCACAGCCGACTCCACTCGTGAGAAGGCTGAACACCTCAATTCTGTGTTTGCATCCAAATCTTGTGTCCCAAACCCCTCACTCTCTTTACCCATCCTTCCCTGTCATAGCCAACTGCTCCTGGACTCTGTCTTTGGCACCTGAGAACCCCACCTAAATGAAATGACAATGATGCAACAAGCAGGATAATGAATTAACAGGAAAAGAGAAAGAGGGAAAACGGCTGCAGACCTGAACGAGGCCCACGAGAGCACCAACCTGAACAAGGACAACGCGGCACAAAAACGCGTGATGGCACTTGACAAGATGTGCAAATACATTACACCAACAAATTAACACCAATAATAATAAAATAAAAATACTTTGAAAGAAGGCATTTCCAGAACACGTCCTCAGTTTTTGAAAATAGCCTCTCATAGCAGAGAAGACCTGCATTTGGCCACGAAGGAATCCAAAAAATGAAGTCAATATGCTTTCCTTCCTTCTTCAAGATAATTTTGGTTTTACACAAAATCTAGTCCGAGAGAGGAGCAATTCTGAGGGAGACTATTTCAGCAACAAAGCAATGCGTGATGAATTTTCCATCGGAGAAATATTTCATTTTGTGAGCCAGAAAGCTAGCAGATTTTATTGCAGGCCAATATTGCTTCAGTCCTGAACTTTTTAAGACGAATCACAATTTAAGACAAATTTTCAGTTGAGCAATTTCCGATTTCCACAATTCAGATCCAGGAGGAAATTTCTGTTGAAAGTTGGGCTTTCCTCTCTGACCTTTGTACCGATTCGTAGTGATTTTTCACAACAACCAAATTGCAAACGAACATTGTCCTGTACAGGAGGCAAAATGGCTTTCCATATCTTACAATAACAGGAAATGCATGCTCCCACTCGGTTGCACAATCCACTTTTCCTCAGTTGGACTCCATGAAATTCTATCGGGATGTTTTGGCTTCAGAAAGTCAGGATGTTTTGGCTTTTGATGGCCTGTCACCAACGTTTTCTTTCCTTTATTCACCCAAACTTTGCTTCCTTGGAGCACAAACGAAAAACCTCTCAATTTTCCAACTGAACTGAAGAAAGAAATACAAGCAGACATGCACAACTATGACAGCCATAACAACACAGAATTGTAGGGGAGGATGAAATCTCACCCCATACAAATGGAGGATGATATTTTTAATGAAATAAATAAATGTTACTATTATGAAATAATATTAACTAAATAATAATGTTCTGGAAAGATAACATTGGTATTTGCTTTTTCTATAACATGCTTTTCAATTTGCTAATTGATCTGAACTGCAAGTCTGAGTCTCAGTTCTGACAGATTGCTGCATATTGGCAAACCTTTCTCAAAAATATCGTTGCAATGGAAATGAAAATGTTAACTATTTGAATATTCTTACTGATGTTCAATGTGTGAATATGAAGAGGCCACTGCTATAATACCGTTTCCAATGTAACTGTAATCTTTTGACCGCTTTCAACATCCTGCAAATGCAGGTGGGGTAGAGATGAAAACACGGCTATTACCTTTAATGCAATTGAGGACATTGAAGTCGATTAAATAAATAAATAAAATATCTGCTTAATTACTATACATTCGTTCAGACCTTAGTTTAGTTTTTTTTTCCGTAATCTTGCATTACACCACCATCAAACTTACAAAATTCCACCTGCGGTACCACATGTCAAAAACAAAACCTCATATTTTTCATGAGCCTAGAATTTGAACATCACAAATAAGTTGAAAAACCCAGGAAGAGTCAAACACGAGGGTGTATGTTACCTATACAAACGAAAAAAAAAGGTTCTACAAGGACGATTTGTAAGGTTACCAAAAGAAAAACGATGCAAGTGAAGATGACAAATGCAAATACAACAAACATCTCTAAAAAACCATCCAATGCCAGTTTTATAAACTTTGAAAGAGGAAAACTTTTTTGAGATAAACACAGACTCAACTTGTATTTGAACTTACCCATTTCCAGAGTGATGTGGCGAGGTCAAGTTCACCTGGTGTGGAGAGAAGGCTGAGGGTTACGAGTCTTGCAGCCAAGTCAGGACAGAAAACCCGCAATGGGCATAATGCTTCAATATGCTTCACGGAGGCAGCCGGGTCTGTGCGGAGAAAACCCCGGAGTTTCTGACTTGCTTGTACGAGCATAGTCTGGGAAGGTTAAGGGTAGGAGCTTCAAAAGAATATTCCAATCCGGTCAGACAATATTATTCAAAAGGGTCAAACATTACATTTTAAAATATCAACAATCATTCTGCCAAATAATTCCTCACATGTATCCAAAATGTTTTTGTAGTTCAGTGAACCTGATGTTTTCCACCACCAATTCATCATCTTCAGGAATTAAAACGTCATTGCACAAATCGTGTTCTTAAAAGTGTAATAAAATACCCAACACTAATTTTGTAAACCGAATCGACGAACCCTGTACAATCGAATCGACAATACTGGGCAACAACAACAACAAAAAAAACTTTTAATCTGCTTCTAAGGGAAATGTCGGTGTTCTTGGCTAAATCTTGGCTGCCAATTTCAAATCTGCAGTCAGAATTTAGCCAGCGCATCAGGTTTTCAAAATATGCATATGTATTAATGATACCCAGCATGTTATATGACATATTTTATTATTGCAGATTGCCACATTGTACATCTAATATCAGTACTTAGTAATTACTTTCACATATATTCACATAACAATGATTGATCTCTGTGTGTAATGTGTAGTATACAAACCAAGATCATAAACAAGTTGCAGAAAAAGGAATTAATAAAACATTAGAACATGGTAATCTTAGAAGGGGTGTAAACTTGATCGGGAAATCTGCCCAATTGTGAGTGATTCAGAAAAAAAACACTTCAAGTTTACACTCTTACTTTCAAAATCGTCAGTGTAGGCACTGTTCATACGTGTTCAGAAGTGTGTGAGACACTTGCTCTTGCGCTTGTGGGTGGAATTGGTCTCCTGTTGTAGGAACCAGCAGTAATCACCCATCATGTTTGGGTTGATCCGGCCTCGATACCAAGTTTCCATGATTGAAATGTCTTGGTGGAACCTTTCACCATGCTCATTGCTTAGCTCACCCAGATTAGTTTTAATAATTTAAAGTGCATTCTAAAGCTCTTTTTATGAGAAATAATATTCTACAACAGTTGTATTGCTATACCTGAAACCCCCCCCCCCCAAAAAATAATAATAATTATGATCACTCAAAATCATCCACCAGGGCAAGCTACTGTAATTGGACCAGATGTATACTTCAAAATCCTGACATGCTGAGAAAATTATGACTTCAGATTCAGAATCACCATACTCAATTTAGTCTAGAACATACAATTCCACCCCAGTAGCAAAATCTTCGTTGTCCAGTGTAATAGAAACCACAGAAAAATGCCTTTTGAAATGATAAGCAGTAAAATGATATTTAACAAACAAATCATTGAGGTTAAATAAACTTTTCATTTTAAAAATTGGAATGACAGTTTGACATCATCATAACATGATTCCTATCAGGTAAAGTCAGATATGGGAGCATGTGCCAGAACAGTGCGTCGCTGCATCCACTTTCCACCGGTACTCCAGGGGCCTCCGTCTGGCCATCCCTCAGGCAGATGCCAGGCCCATCCCCATCTCCTTAAGATGCTGGTCAACCTGCTGCAACCACGAGGCACGTGGTCGGCCCATTGGCCTCCTCCACTCACGAGACTCCATCGCTGAGAGAATCTGGTGAGCAGGATCAACGTCAGGAAAACGAGCCACGTGTCCATACAGCCGTAGCTGATGCTCACGGACTATGCAGGTAACAAATCTCATCCGAGTCTCTCTCAGCAACTGCTCGTTGGACACAAAATCAGACCAGCGATAGCCAAGGATTCTCCGAAGAGACCTGGTACCAAAGGAATTAAGTCTCCGTCTCAGATCCTTGGTCAGAGTCCAAGTCTCGTATCCATAGAGCAAGACTGGAAGCACCAAGGACCTGAAGACTCAGACTTTCGTCCTCCCGCACAGGTACCGGCAGCGCCACACCCCATGATCCAGTGAATCCATGACTCCCCAGGCCCGACCCAGACGTCTATTGACCTCTGACTCACAGCCAGCAGAGACATGAATATCACTGCCAAGGTAAGTGAATCTCTCCACGACCTCAACATCTTCATCACAAACAGACACAGACAGGACAGCAGCATCCAAGATGTCATTGAAAGTTTGGATCTTAGTTTTGACCCAAGAAACCCGTAATCCCAGCGGCTTCGACCCCTCATTCAGCACCTCGAGGGCCCCAGAAAGGATATCTAAAGTCTCCGCAAAGATGACTGCATCATCTGCGAAATCAAGGTCCGAGATCTTGACATTCTCAAACGATGCACCGCAGCTTGATCTCTTCGACATCCTCCCGAGAATCCAGTCCATACAAGTGCTGAAAAGTGTGGGGGTCAGTACACACCCCTGACGAACTCCAGTAACAACTGGAAATAAGTCAGAGATGGTACCACCACATTTCACAGCACTCTCAGTACCAGAGTAGAGTTCAGACATCAGATCGATCAGTTTTGGTGGCACCCCACTAAGACCAAGAATCCTCCAGAGGGCATCCCGATTCACTGAATCAAACGCTTTACAGAGATCAACATAGGCTGCAAGCAGCCCCTGCCAAAACTCTCGTCTGCGTTCGGTGAGGACCCGAAGAGCAAGGATACGGTCAATCGTTGATCTCTTTGGTGGAAAGCCTGACTCTGGACGCTGGTGCTCAAGCAGATGGTGGCGAACCCTATCAACAATGATCCGAGCAAAGACCTTGCCCGGCACTGAGAGCAGCGTCACCCCTCGGGAGTTGTTGCGTCTTGGCGATCACCCTTCCCTTTCCAGAAACGGACAACAAGGCCCCTCTTCTAATCAGTTGGGATGATGCCTGTGTTCCAGGCAGAGCACAAAACTGCATGCAACGACATGAGTGCAGCATTTCCACCAGCTTTGAGAAGTTCACAGATTGCCACAGATCCCTGGAGCTTTACCCCGTTTCAACCGGTTCACCGCAGCCCGTGTTTCCACAAGCGAAGGTGGACCACATTTGATTGGAGGGTCAGCAACTCGATTTTAACACCCTTGATGTCCAACTCGACAGCTGGTGGATCAGCCTGGTACAACCGCTCAAAGTAACTGGCCCAGCGGGCCTTCATTTCAGACTCCTCTGTCAAGAGCCTACCACTCTCTGCTCTAACTGCAGTGATCCGAGGGATGGGCTTGGATGAACGCAATGCGCGAATTCCCCTGTAAGCGGGACGAGAATCACCTGTCCACAGGTGATGCTCTACCTCCTCACAGATTCCTCGCACACGGGCCTCCTTGTCCACCCTTAGTGCACGTACAGTTTTACCCCTTAGCTCCCTGAAGAGCTCAGCTCTGCCATTCAGCCTAGCCCAGCGACTCTGGTCAATGGTATCCAGTGTCCCTTGAGAGACAAAATTCTTCTTTGCCCTGTGGTGAGTTACAAGACATCCACCGGCAACATCAAGGACGGTGGTCTTGAAGGCACTCCACAACTCTTCAGGACCACCCAAAGCACCCAGACACCTCAAATATCCACTCAGCCTGTTCGCAAACTCCTCAGCTACTCTCTCATCCCTGAGCTTGCCAACATCCAGCCAAGGCTGGGATGGTATCATTCTCTCGGATTTAAGGTGCAGCTTTAGAGTTGCTACAACAAGCCGGTGGTCTGTTTTGAGGAACTGAGTATTCCGGTAGACCCTGCAGTTCTGGATCATCCTCCAGCGACCATCAACGAGGACATGGTCAATCTCCTTTGCCACACCACCAGCGTTGGAATACCAAGTCCAGCGATGAGCTTGTGGGTGCTGAAACCATGAACCAGCCACCCTAACTCCATGACTTCTTGCAAAGTCAAGGAACTTAGTGCCATTCTGCTTCATAGTTCCTGACCATCCCTATCAGTTCCAGTTGATGCATTGAAATCCCCAAGACTAGAAGTGTATCTCGTCTGGGGCACTAATCAATCACAGACTTGAGCGTGGTGTAGAATGCATCCTTCACGGTGAGATCACTCGCCTCAGTCGGAGCATAGACAGAGACCAGGAAAAATGACACCTCAGGAGTGACGAATCCTTAGCCTCATAATACGCTCGTTGACCGGTGTTACCTCAATTATCATTGGGGTCAGCTTATTGGACACAGCTCCAGCAACTCCTTGAGTATGGTAACCATCAGAGCGACCAGACCAATAGTAGGTGTAACCACCCAACATTATCTCGCCGCAATCCAGTCTCCCGAACCTCAGAGAGTGCTGCAATACTGATATCATCCGAGCTCAAGCGTTTTGACAACAAATACAGGTGATCATCGTCTCTTAGGGATAGGACATTCCAGGCACCCACCTGAAGGGACCGCCTCAGGTTAACCCAAGGAGACCGCCGTCAGGTGGACGACACCTCAGCACCACTCCGACACACTCTCCCGCAATCTGACCCGGGAATGTTACCCCATGGCTTCCTATCATCAAAGATTGGGGGTCCCAAAGGCTGTGCCCCAATCCCGTCATCCAGTGAGCTTCCTATCACATCCACCTATATCATGCTTTGGTTCAAACATTGGTGTACTAGTAAAGGTGCTCGTCTTGGATGGGCGTCACTGGCAACTTATGGTAAAAGACAGATAGCATGAATGTATTTTAAACAATATATTATATCATTTTTATCCATTGATTATCATTCAGGTTTTCCCCTTTGACTGTCCCGCAGTAGCTCCACTTCGATGACATTACCACGTAGTTTAATGACTACACAACCTGTACCATTCGTGAGTTCCGGAGGATCCATAGAGCACAATAAAATTACAGGGTACCCTACTTTAAAGTGATCCAAAAGGCCGGATCAATTTCGTCTACATATTCATATCTTGTAGATTTTAGCTGATTCTGAAACTGTTAACAGCATGTCGATCGGATGGTTCTGTGATTTTCTACGGTAGTAAACAGAAGTACGACTTAAGCCTGTACGCCACTATGCGGAGACCCGAGGACCTAATATTTCACAACAAACTAAAAACTCACAAAATTTGAAGATATTTTAAATCAACAATCTATTATAATATCAATTAAATATCATTTTTATCCATCGATAATATGAATTGTTCTGTACAGCTATAGTTGTTCTCCTGGGATCTGTGCATCCATCCACGATCTATGTTCTAATGATGTGCAGTAGGAATAATAAAAACAGCACCGTGCGGGAGTGTAGGTAAGCTCTCGGAAAGCCTTAAAATGCATCACGATCGGTTTGATTGTGAACAGATATACGGACGGACGGACATCGAGACCAGTTTTATTAGGTTATCATGAAGGTACCGCTTGATATTACGCATTGAAATAGAGATATGAATACTCAAGTGAGTTTATTATATGTCTATGATTGATAGCTTATTGACAGCTCAATAACATGAGCAATTTACTATGCCATATAGTGATTAATATAACTCTACAAAATGTTTTACGAACTCATCTTAGTGGTCCTCTAAAAAATGGGAAACATTTTTATTTCTTTTTTGTGCAATAATTCCTCCCATTTTGCAAATGGAGAACATGAACTGTTAAACGACCATAATCATCAAAATGAATTTTGAGGCGCCTCTTAAAGAAGACAATAATATCATTACTATATATGTCAAAGCTTGTTTCATTTCATGCAGTAACAAAAATCTGATGGTGGAACAAAAAAATGGGCATGCCAAAATATTAATATAATATAATATATAATATAATAATAAGATTTAACTACCATAATCATCAAAACAAATTTTGAGGGGTCTCTTAAGGAAGACAATAATATCATCTATATTAATATTTTGGCATGCTCCTTTTTTTTGTTCCACCATCAGATTACTATATATCTCAAAGCTTGTTTCATTTCATGCAGTAACAAAAATCTGATGGTGGAACAAAAAAATGGGCATGCCGAAATATTAATATAATATAATATATTATATAATAATAAGATTTAACTACCATAATCATCAAAACGAATTTTGAGGGGTCTCTTAAGGAAGACAATAATATCATCTATATTAATATTTTGGCATGCTCCTTTTTTTTGTTCCACCATCAGATTTTCCACCATCAGATTACTATATATCTCAAAGCTTGTTTCATTTCATGCAGTAACAAAAATCTGATGGTGGAACAAAAAAAGGGGCGTGCCGAAATATTAATACAGATAATAAGATTTAACTACCATAATCATCAAAACGAATTTTGAGGGGCCTCTTAAGGAAGACAATAATATCATTACTATATATGTCAACGCTTGTTTCATTTCATGCAGTAACAAAAATCTGATGGTGGAACAAAGAAAGGGGCATGCCGAAATATTAATATAGATTGAAGAAGGTGATCATTTGCTTTTTCTATCTAAAAGAGCAAGGCTCTGGCGATAGTAAAGAAAAATACTGAATTCACATTCTTAAATATTTCAACTCTATCTGAGAAAATTCGGGGAAAAAGTCTGGATTGCCAACATTTGCAAAAAGTAGCAAAGGCCAAAGTTTGGACTGTTTGGCATTCGAGCACTGACCCCATGAAGCTGTGACCCGGGTTCAAATGCCATATATTGTGTTGATTTGTCTATCATTGTTCAGTGTCCTTGTCATTCAAGTAAATGCATACCAATGTCTCCAATGTCTTTGCCCTGTGTGTGATACATGTATAAGCTCTTACATGAGCTATATATAATTAAGAGGGAAGGGGGGCGAGGGAAGGGGGGAGATGTGGGGGGGGGGTCTGTACCCCCGATCACAACCTTTCCACGAACTCATTCTGATTTGGGCTCCAACAATTAGAGCCTATTTGCAGCATGGAAGCAAAGGAATACACCACTTTGATTTTAAACAAATAATTTATTACAGGCAAGCAAGAACAGAAACGAAATCACCAATTTAAATGCTATGGGCCAGTTGAGGAAGCTCAATAACAAGAAGAAGGGATAAAAATCAAATGGCGATGGAAGGATTAAAAGGAATAATAAAAATACACCCGTGCAGGAGTGACGGTCATCTCTGTGAGAAAAAAATCGTCATTTTCGCATTTTTTGCCAACTTTGAAGTCACGTGACACGAAAGCGAATATCGAAAATCCGGCCCGACCAAATTTAGATATTGTCCCATAGATTCATATGCTACAATCAAATTCAAGATCGCTTGAGAAATGGCAGAGGAGATAGAATTTGAAAATCGTCATTTTTCACAACTTCAAAGGCCTCGTGACCTTGACCTTGACCTTCGGTGACCTTGAAAGTCATACCATCGTGTACGTCTCATCAACCTCTATCAGGATCACTAATGACCAGATCTCCCGCTTCAACTTTATTGTGAACGGACGGACGGATCGAAGGACATCGACACCCATATTATTAGGTCATGCTCGAAGAGATGACCTAAAAATGAGAGATTTGTTTGAAAGTACAATAACCGTGTGGATTGTAACAACACCAGGAGGTGTATTAACATGATCTCAATCTCCTGATGTCGACTTGTTACATTATCGACAAAAATATATTAAGTTTTACATCTTCTTTTTCAACATTGCACAATCGCTCAATAGCCTTCCCCATTCACCTTGACCATGGTCTTATCTGCTGTGGAGCTCAAGAGGGAAGCAAGATCAGCAAATGTGCATGGAGATGAAGGAGCAAGTGGTAGCACACAGAGCCAAAGTGACATGTCGAGCCAATCACCTATAGCCGCCATCATCAGGGGGAGGTTGCTGGGCACTCTGAAATCGCAAGTCAAAACCACCCATCATCCATGAAACTCAAATAAAAGATTAAAACTATCTAAAGTAACAAATATGGCTCAATGCACACCTTAACTCTTTTAATTTTATTCTGTACCTCTCCCCAGGTTAAAACACCTTCCAGAGGCTGTGCCATCCCATTCTTCGTGCAAGGGCTTCAATCAAGCCGGAAGTGCGCCCCCTTCCCTTCCCTCATTCACTTTCTGAAATATTTTCTCACTCCATGAACCTTTCCTAACCCAACCCTCTTACTGGCAGGTAACAGTCTGTCTGTCTGTCTCTCACCCTCTCTCCGTGAGTCTCTCACCCTCTCTCCGTGAGTCTCTCACCCTCTCTCCGTGAGTCTCTCACCCTCTCTCCGTGAGTCTCTCACCCTCTCTCCGTGAGTCTCTCACCCTCTCTCCGTGAGTCTCTCACCCTCTCTCCGTGAGTCTCTCACCCTCTCTCCGTGAGTCTCTCACCCTCTCTCCGTGAGTCTCTCACCCTCTCTCCGTGAATCTCTCACCCTCTCTCCGTGAGTCTCTCACCCTCTCTCCGTGAGTCTCCCAACCTCTCTCCGTGAGTCTCTATTTTTTCTGTCCGTTTATTCCCTTTTCACTTATTTAGTGCCCAAGAGTTGCCCCGCTGTTTTACTGTCACAGTTCATACCCTCCTTCACAGTGCACTAACACAAACTTCTGTTTTGCAAGAGAGAAACAAAAATAAACTTCATCCATCATCACTGTTGATATGAAATCCTTCCTTATCTCCAAAAACTTCATCTCAGACCACCAATTTGGTATCAGACCAGATCACTCCAACTTGGACATGCTGCCTCTACTCACCCAACAATGGATGGAGGCCCTCAATGTCAGGCATGAGATCAGGGCCATGTCTCTGGACGTATCTCGTGCTTTTGATACAGTCTGGCATCCCACCTTGCTCTTCAAATTGTTTGGCTATGCCATCTAAGTCCAACTACATACATGGCTTACTGACTTCCTCTACTCTCGTAGCCAATGCGTGGCTTTCAACAGAATCCTTTCATCTCCTCTCTCTTTAAGGCCGGAGTGCCCCAAGGCAGAGTTCTGAGCCCAGTCCTATTCCTCATCTTCATCAATGATCTCTCTGACTCTCCAAAATATCATCTTTATCGACTTGCTCTTCCCTCTCTTCAACATTGAAAAAAAAAATCACAAGCTGCTCAAAAAATTGAAATGTCTTTCAATCCTGACAAATCTCACTATCTCTCTCCGAAAGGATCACCTGACGAACCCTCCCATCTACTTTCTTCAGAATTCTCTTGAGGAAGTTCAGTCATTCAAACTCCTGGGTCTCACTATCAGCCATGACCTTTCTTGAGCAAACCACATTTCAAAGTTGGCCTTGATAGAGTCCTGCTCTCCCATCTGGGCTAGCTCCCCTGCCTCACATCTTGCTCAGCTTGACGTCATAATGGGGCAACTTAGCATAACAATTGTGCATTTTGTGAGGAAAGCACCAAATTTGGCACACGAGTAGCCGATCATATTATGAACAGATTTGGATATTGGGCCATCTCAAAATTTTTGATGGCAGTGGAAAATGGCTGCCACAGCCATCAGCGGCTGAATTTGAGATGGCCCAATATCCAAATCTGTTCATAATATGATAGGCTACTAGGTGTGCCAAATTTGGTGCTTTCCTCACAAAATGCACAATTGTTATGCTACATTTAGCTAAGTTGCCCCACTATCATGGAAACCAAGGGCTTTAAGATTATTGGAATCTCCCACGCTGAAGTTGAGTGCCTGGGCCTGTTACTTTTGCATCGCAAACAGGTCAGTGGCCTTTCTGTCTTCCACCACCTCCTTTCTGGTCTTGCACCCACTGCTCTTTTCGTGCTTTTCAAAGAAATATAATTAACCCTTAAAATTACGTCAATGCAAAAATCTGGGGCTGGCAGGCTAGCATATAGGTATGTACACTCGCCTCTGAGCTGTCTAGCCTGGGTTTGAATTTCGGCCCAGCTATAAACTGTCAACCTGATGTTTACAGGCAGGGTGTGTGCCCTCCCCTCCCTTGGATGGATGTTAAACTGGGCATCCTGTCTGCTAGGATTAGTAGGTGGACATTAAAGATTCCACAGTGTCCTTCGTGAAGAGTAGGTAAGCTATCGCCAGCACCTTGAACAAATTACAACTTCCTGCTCTAACCTACAGAGGGCACTGCGTCAGCGGCACGACTGCAAGAATCGCTGCAAACCCACAGCCAGGTGCTTTATACATGTGACGATGTTGAATACAGAAAGCACAAGCATGAACTTAAGGTGATTATAAACGTTTCCTTTTGAAGCAATGCTGAGAAACGATTGGCTTCCACAGAATGATGCAAGTGAAATTCATAGAATGCAAGTCAAAGGGACGCACTGCGTTGAGTTGACAACACTTTCGGCAGCCTGTTGAAAAATAGCAGCAAGTGCCATACAGTGGTGGCTCCAGGAACAAGGTTGAATGTCTGGGAAAGACACGATGACAACATGAAAATATCGCTGCATACTTACACATTGCTGAAAAACAGTCCACCACTTTCAAACATGAACAGAATATCGAAGAACACTGCAACCCTTATTTAAATTTCATAAATCTTTCTTAGTCGAGTAGTAAAGGCTTTCACAGCTTGTACTAACAACTGAAAGTTTGGCAAGGATTTACCTTCAATACGTGTGAGACAAAGAGGAAGCAGAGGATGCAGACAAGTAGGAAGCAAAGACCGCCAAGGAGAAATCACCTTGAATAGGATGCAGAGAGAAGAATACTTTTAAATTTGATGAAACAAATGGTGCAAGTGTATCTACATAAACAAAAACAACACATTTTTCTGTTGGCTCTTGCAAATATTTCGATCACTTTCATAGGAGTGGGGTTTACTGAAAATATTGTAATTTTATATAGCACCAAATAAGGCAATTTTCTGTATGTATGTACATCTGAAAATCATAGAAAAAGACATGGCTGGCACGATCTCCACCAAATTTTGCATACATGTTGGTAGTACTCAGGGTCAGGTAATGGGTGCAAAAATATATTCCCCCCCCCCCACCCACGTTGTGGGGTGGGTGTGGGGAGCGGGCGATATCTACTTGGCAATGCTCCTGAAGTGAGCAGGTATTTCTCGTACCATATTGTAACACAAAACCAAAGAAAATGGAACCAGGGAATTTTGAATTTCAGGTTGAAAAATTGCTTACCGATACTGGCTTTTGCCAAAGCATACTTTGCAAACCCTTGGCATTATAATGTAGAGATGTTTTACAAGTGTAACTGTTTTCTGTATATTTTTTGGAGTAAGTGAATATTCCAAACACATGATAATATAATTATGTAGTGCAAAAATAACACTATGTCAATTTCCGAATTTACTTTGTGCACCTCCCCCCCAGAGTGAGAGTACCCATGTTGGCACACTGAACATGGCCACTTCCTAGTCAAAGAAAATGTAAAATTGTCAAGGATAGCACCATGATCAATATATTAATCACCAGGATGAGTCACGAGGTGAGGAAAGCGTGGGATAAAGATGCTGCACCATCATCATCAATATTGCAATCACTCATGTGAGAGGTAAGGAGACGGTGTGATAAAGATACTGCAATGTCAGGTCAGGTCTGGGAGCATGCGCCAAAGAAGTGCGTCGCTGCGTCAACTTTACGCCGGTACTCCAGGGGCCTCCGTCTGGCAATCCCCCAGGCAGAGATGCCTGGCTCATCCCCATCTCCTTGAGATGATGTTCCCCGAGGCACAACGTCGGCATGCGCGGGGCACTCCGTTCCCCGAGGCGCAACGTCAGCATGCGCGGGGCACTCCGTTCCCCGAGGCGCAACGTCGGCATGCGCGGGGAACTCCGTTCCCCGAGGCGCAACGTCGGCAGGCGCGGGGCACTCCGTTCCCCAAGGCACGACGTCGGAGGGCGCTGGGCACTCCATTCCCTGAGGCATGACGTCGGCAGGCGCCAGACACTCCGTTGCCCGAGGCACGACGTCGCGGTCGCCGGGCACTTTGTTCCCCCAGGGACGACGTCGGTGGGCACCGGGCACTCCGTTCCCCGAGGCACGACGTCGGCTGTCGCCAGGCACTCCGTTCCCCGAGGCACGACGTCCGTGGGCACCGGGCACTCCATTCCCCGAGGCACGACATCATTTGCTCTGTTCTTTCGAAAGGCGCTGGACATCCTCTCTTTCTTCGGGGTCGAAAACGCTTGCTTTACTTTACGCCCGCCGACGTTTCCCCTCGTAGTGGGCTCGAGCCCTGAGACTGCAACAACATAAATCAACCCCCTAACTTGATGAGATACCACTTGCTCGCTCTGCGGAGGTCACACTGCTGGTTCTTGGCACTTTCGTCCCTTTGGTTTTTACCTCACAAACTGTCATCATGAGAGAGGAGCTGAGAGTGCGAGGGGGTGGACAGGGCCAAGCCAATTAATTGGACCGAAATCAAGCTACACTACAGATATATCTGGTAGGATCTCATACTTAGGCTATTCCTTCACACATCTTTTCTACACCTTTCTGCTGCACTTTTCTCAGTTTCCCTTTTCAAATACACCACAAATACACCACAAATACACCACACACACACACACACACACACACACACACACACACACACACACACACACACACACACACACACACACACACACACACACAGTCTTTCTTCCCACTTCTCTACCTCAGTGTTGAATATGGAGGGCACCTGTGCCCCGCCCGCTAGGCTGACGCCACAATTCCTCACTCCCTCTCTCTCCCCCCTTTTCCCTCGGTTGTAGATGCTTGTGCCCTTGTACTGTGTTAGTGGAAGGTAAGGCGCTTGTTAAGTTCGCTCTAACTCTCTTTTCTTGTTCTCTAATCTCATTGCTATACAAATTGCTTAACCCTCATTTCTCCCCGTGATATTAAAATTCTTACGTTCCACCCCCCCCACCCCGCCCTTTTTTCCTGCTCCCCACTCTGGTAAATAAATCTGTTCTTGTTGAATCTATTTCCAAACTGTCCGTGTCTGTCTTTTCCACCATTGTTCTAGCACTGTCTGCACATACATAGTTTAGGAGGTTGAGATTCCCGACGGTTCCGTTTGCAGGGTCTGGCATGTGCTTGCGGTACAGCTCGGCTACATTCAAGATTACCAGATAAGGTAAGTTGCACATTTGCCGAGGTTGCGTTCCCTGGTCGGGGGGCCATGAGACCCCCAGTTAAACAGTTGTTAGACGGACGGACACTAGGACTCGTGTTCGCTTGATTGGCATTTGCAGTTGTGGCGTAACCCACCATGAGGTGAAGTTATTCGCTCTGGTGGCCTCAGGTCCGGGTTAGTTCGAGAGAAACCGGGGATTTCCACCTCGTAGTTGGCTCGAGCCCTGAGACTGCAACAACATAAATAAACCCCCTAACTTGATGAGGTACCACAGGTCGAGTTCCTAACAGCAAATGCTGCATGATCTGTTAGCAACAAGAGTCGTCTGTCACACAAACACATTGTATTTGCCCTGCTACCAGTTAGGAGGTGTGGTTGTGGTCAGGAAGGATGAATTCAACAAAAAGTGCATCTGTGACCCTGAACTACGGATCGGATCTGCATTCATTTATTTGTGACCAAAAATGTCGGTCTTTAAAGGCCTGTGTACCTCATGGAGGCCATCCTAGTTTGGAGGTGATGTGTTGGTTTACTTATGTGCATGACGTCAGTGCCAGCATCAAGTCAGCAGCTGACAAACGAAATGAGAGCAGGCCTGAACATTAACATCTCATCCAGCACTGTGCGCAGAAGGCTGATTGCAGCAGTTCTCCATCACAGAGTTGCCTGCAGCAAATAAACCACTGCTGATACCACAGAATAAGGTGAAAAGACTGAAATTAGCAAACAATGCCAGGATTGAATGACTGAACAATGGAATCAGACACAATGGTACCCCCACATTGTGCATAGATTCGCTTTCACGCAAGCTAAATACCTATTCAGGTTTTAATGACCAAATTTTTTTTATAATTCAAATCCAATCAATCAAGCCAAAAGTTACAATTTTAAAAACACCACATTGACCAAAATGTGACCGCACGTGTTGACATCATTGGCAACCAATCAGAGCGGCTATCTCAGCGCGTTTCCTCTCAACCAATCAGCAAGCGCAATGTTGTCTTCCTGCTCTGTGTGCCACCATATTGGTAATTGTGCTGAAAGCATTGGTATGCTGAAAGTGTGAAGAAAAAAGTATCAGTCTGGAGCTGAAACTGAAACTGGAGCTTGCTTGTAAATATGCATTTTGATGATTGCCTTCTTGTGAAATAAAAGATTTCTGTTTGATGCTATTTGATGAACATCTTTCAAATCTGCCTCAGTTGTCTTTTCTTTCATTGGTCTGGCATAACGTGTTCATAATAGATAGACAGGAAGTTTTTGCCCCACCGATTGGCTCTGTGATGAGCCAACGCTGCACTCACTGTTCTGCTCAGACATAATAAGTGTGCGGTCCCTTGTTGAGGTCATAAGGAAAAACAACATTGAAGGCACGAGGACCCTGTTTGATCGAATTATCCCAACCGGTGTCCGCGGTTGCTTAACCACCCATTGGGCCATGGAGTTATCCAGGACGTAGTGACCTTAAGGTGAGCAGCCGACCACCCCATGGACCTCATCCACACTCAAACCTGACCCGTAACTACATACATGTATATAGGTGTGTGTGTGTGTGTGTGTGTGTGTGTGTGTGTGTGTGTGTGTGTGTGTGTGTGTGTGTGTGTGTGTGTGTGTGTGTGTGTGTGTGTGTGTATATATACATACATATATATTGTTACGAATCTACACCACCCAGCGTGCGAACGACCGCTTTAGCCAATGGCGGTCGTCTCGCCCACCGGACGGACAATTCAGTCGTGACTTTCTGGAACAACGCTAGAAACCAGTCACGGGTGGGTTTTTAATCCCACCATGGCCCAGTCCGTATTCTACCCACGCGAAATAGGGTCAATCGCCGAATATCGATATACCTAAGTACCCGCGTGGGAAACCTACCAAGGGACCATACCTCAGCGAAGGCCTACTTGGACACGAACCACTTAAGCGGTCCGTTCCGTTCTGGGATAACCGAGCGAGTATTATCGCCAGACCTCGCCGGACGCGATTCTATTTATCAGTATTCAAAACCCAACTCGTATTCCGAGAGCGAGATAGCGGTTCAATGGGGGAAAAAAAAGACACGACAAACTGGTTAACATTCACACAAGCACATTAATTATTTTCCACACGTATACAGTCATGCAGGTATGAAATCAATAAAAGCAAGAGCAAAAAGCGCTACGACCATCTATGAGCAATTATGTATAGTCACTTAACAGGTTTTACTTACAAGACACGGCACCACAACATGCATTCAAAAGCAAAACCCCAGAAGAAAGACCACCCCCATAGACAGGGGAGTCAGACTGGGCCCGTGGGCCTTTATAACGTGGAGCCGTGTAGACCGCAGAGGCTCCGCGAGGCTGCGCAGGTTACCTTCTTGCTGGGCAACCCACGACGCTCCTTCCCCACGGCAGCTAGCGTAACCGCGGTCCGGCCCAGGCCTGGTGGTATGGGTCCCGGCCGGCAACGCCTGAGAGGAACGAACGGGCCTTTGCTCTCTTAGAGTTGATGCTCTGTAAGAACCCGTCCGTTCCTCAGCGATGCTCGGACTGTCCCGAAGCCCGATCACCTCGGACCGTCTGGTGCTGGTGGGCGAGCTCTCTCCGGCTCGTACACGTTCTGCAGCTCTGTGCGGCACAGCAGGCTTAGCCGCGCTCCCCGTTCGCGCTTCCTCCGTTCTACTCAGCTTCTCCAGCTACTGCAGGCTTCAGACTTCCACGCGGCTCCTCGACCTCTCCAGACTCCTCTCCAGACTGGTTGAACTGGCGCTCTGCGCAGCCTTTTATAGGGCTGGTGAGACGAGATCTGATCTCCGCACTCTCAGCTCTGACCTCTGCGCGGAGAGCAGACGTCGCGGAAATCACCGACCCTCTGGATCCGATTCTCCGAGAGCGAGCCGATGTGTTTGAAATCATCACCCTTCGACCCCCACAGGCTCTGCCCCTTTCTCTCCTGTGATCCATTTTCCGAGACAAAGCTTTTACAGAGCGGACGTGCGTGGAATCACCGTCGCTTGCGCTCACAACGAAACCCCCCGCGTCAATTTGCAGCGACGCTGTTCGCTGGGGACTCGCCGCGGCTGGTGCAAAGATGGCGTCGTTTCGGAGACAAAGGTGAGGCGATGTTTGTGGTGTGGAGATGTTGACGGTTGCTGGCAGAGTGGTGATTATGGCATGGTTGTTGAGAGGCAGGTGTGGTTGTGGTTGTTGTGAAGCAGTTGATGAGAGTGATGTTGGTGGTTGGTCCAAAATAACGATAGTAAAGAAAAACGGCTAACTGAAGATTCACAGCCCTGATAACACGAATAATACCCATTAAACAACGGTGGGGAAATCTAACTGAACACAGACTTATCGATCTAACTGAACTAAGGACCTTTATGGTGTTCTGCGAATTTCCACAGCCGTAACACTAATATATTTATATATATATATATATATATATATATATATATATATATATATATATATATATATATATATATATATATATATATATATATATATATATATATATATATATATATATATATATATACATGCGCATGACATCGGCCCATTTCAACAGTCCACCAATAATCTCCCCCCATAAAACATCCTTTCAACAGTCCCTCCTTCATCCCATCGGTCTTACCTTCAATCGCGTAGCCGTTTGGTCATCCCTAGGTTGTGTGGGGTTCCTTTCTGTGTTCTCACCATCCGCGCATTGCTTGATAACCCATTAGGTGCTCTCGCATGCATGTTCATGTCATGTTTCGCATGCATGTTCGTGGCGCTCGGCATGGTACTTCTCACGGGCGCGGTACAGTGCAAAACAGTGCGATTGGGCGTCTTCCATGCAAAGGAGGGGGATGGGGGTTGTCATTGTGGCTTTAGACGTGTCAGGGGCTTTGTTGAAACTTCCCTCAGAATGGTGTGGCAATTTCCACAAGTGACCTCATCCACGCCACCCCCATTGGCTGCAGAGCAAGAGGAGGGGGAGAAAGATTGTGGGAGGAGAAAAAGAAAGCTGATGTGAAGAAGAAGCAAAAGGAAAGGCAAAAAAAGACTCGTGACAAGCTCGCGCGAGCAGAGCCGAAGAGCACTCTTGAGCAGAATGCTCAGAAAGCAGAAAGGGAAGAAGCAAAAGGCAGAAAGCAAAAAGAGAGGGCACAAGGCAGACGCAGAAGGCTGAGGGAAGCAGAAAGGAGAAAGAAACAGGACAAGCTCGCCTGAGCAGAAGACTGACAGACTGAGAAGGCTCGTGAAGGAAGGAACAATAACGTGTGAGGGAACAGAAAGGAAAGTTTCATGAGCAGTTGGTGTCGAGCTTCTGTGGAAAAAGAACACTCCTTCCACGAGCGTCATCCTGCCTTCTCGATCCTGTCAGCCACGACGGACGAGGAGTGTAAACGGCGGCACCTCTTTGATGGGGACCTGAGGCAGAGGAGGGTCCGTGGCTGCGTGTCCCCATCGCCACTGCCCATCTTCCCCATCCATTTTCCTCTGCATATTTGTGTGAGGAGAGATAGATAGATAGATAGATAGATAGATAGATAGATAGATAGATAGATAGATAGATAGATAGATAGATAGATAGAGAGAGAGAGAGAGAGAGAGAGAGAGAGAGAGAGAGAGAGAGAGAGAGAGAGAGAGAGAGAGAGAGAGAGAGAGAGAGAAAGAGAAAAAAAGACTGCTTTCTTTTTCTCCATTCATTACTTCTATTATTATTTTCAAGTCCTTGTATTATTCTTCACTCCTGAGTGAATGATGGCAAAGTCTTTTGTTTATGTAAGATTGATGAAGAATACGTGTTGCGGTTAAATCTGCTCTTACATGCCTTTTTGCTTTCTTGCTTATAAATACTTGCATTTAAATGATTGCTTGCTTGTGCGATTGTAATAAATAATTGTTTGTTGCTTTTTCCAATCTCTCGGTTGTCTTTTCCTTTATTGGTCCGATACAGTGCACAGTAAGGTTAGAGAGGACGTTCTACCTCAATAAATTGCTTTGTCAGCCAGCGCACACTAACTGCAATGCTCGGCAGTAATCAGAGTGTGCGCTGAGGGCACTGACCCCAATTAGCTGACCGTCCACAGGTAAGGTATCACGCGAAGTAGTGTAACCCTGCCCGGATTGGCCGTGCCAATCGGTGTTCGAAGCAACCAGCCGTTGCGTGGAGTTATCTGTGCCCGGCAGCCTCAGGACCAGCCGTTCGGGAGAGACCCAAGTGCTTCCCCTCATGGCAAGCCTCAAACCCCAGGTCTATTACAATATACATATATAAATAAATAAATAAAATAAAATATATATATATATATATATATATATATATATATATATATATATATATATATATATATAGTTGCGGTTCTGAAAAACCTCATGCCTCGAAGGCAATGGCACCCAACATACAGTGATCCCCAGGCAGTTATTTTGTTAGTCTTCGTGCAGTTAGACCTTCCCCTCATGTCTCGTGGGTTAACGGGACGAAGTGCGTTGTGTGGGTCTAATAGCGAGGTCTAATAATCATATGTTTATCTTCTTTTCAATCCTGATTTCCATTTCAACCCTTTCCTTTTATCCATCATACAAATCAAGCAAGCAAGCACACATACACGATGTGAATAACAGACACCCGCGCAGCCCTGTGAGAGACTCGCCACCAACACTGCAGAGGACGCGCATGGTGCGCCCTTTCATTCAAATCTGCGCGACGATTTGCAACGACATCTTACCTTGCTCAACCTTCGCTCACCAAAAACTCACCACCTCGACCAACAACATCTCCCACACATGGGAAAAAAATCATCCCGTGCCTCCTCGCACCTCCCCATCAATACAATTCGCCACCAAACAGAGGCGTGCTGCACGGCCTTGGCCACTTGACCGTGTGATGCGGGGGACAAGCTAAGCATGTTAACAGCACCAACCGCATCTGCGCAGGTGCGCAGGGCCGAATTGACCCTCGTCCAGTCGCCAGAACACGGCAGGACGGGCGGCGAGGGGGTGGGGGACGGCCCGGGAGATCAGTACAGGGCTCCATGCCGTGTTGCGCTAGATGTGTAAATGAGACCGCTTCCGGCCCCAGGAGCCTGGCAGGGCGGGGCCGTGACCCAATATGGGAGCACGATTTGGGTCACAGCACGTCGCTTTGGATAGTCACCCCACCTTTCGCCCGGGGCGTATAAAAAGCGAATCGTGAAGATTGTTGTTGCTGCATCTACACTCGGGGTTGGTGTGTGACAGACGTTCTTCTGGGACCAGTGCAGAGCAAACGTTCCACGAGCCCCAGCAAAGTGATTAAGCAGGAGATAACACTCCGACTCTTAAGGTGGGATCGCTCAAGTGGAGCGTCCCCCCCAAAGCGTACTGGGTTGCACGGTCGGCCGATCGTGCCAGGTATTGCGATGCCGTTGGTCGTCATCTGCTCTCCTTCCTTCTGGCTATCTAATCTTCATCGGGTTTTTGTGTGTGTATGTGATGGCGCCTGCCATAGCATAAGTTAAAATTGTGGAAGGTATAACAGAATAAGTCTGCTCTGTGTCTGCTTTTGCAAATTGTTTGCCTGTTGACGCACCCCACAAATTCCTTGCTATCCCTGCTGTACATAATAATAAACCCCATTCACTGTGCCACATACCTTTCCTCACCTGATTGTAAATAATTACTTTGCATTGAAATGTTCCCAGCTCGTTTTCATCTTTTCCTTCATTGGTCCAGAATGATCCGTATCCCAGCTTGGCCGGGACGTTATCCCCCAACGATCTGTTTTCTAGTCGGTACGTTCTTGGGCAGTTATGCTCAGCTGCATCTGATCCGGTAAGGTGATCTGGTTTGAAGAAGGCACACCGAGGGCGTGTCCCCCGGTAATTAGATCACGTGACCATTAGGTAACCGGTATCTAGCAGTCGGATGACCCTAAGTCACGTGGTTGAGTTATTGGCATTCATGGTCAATTAGCGACCCGCCGTATCACGGAGTTATCCTTGTGCGACGGCCTGCGATTCCGGAGAGTCTGGTGGGAACTCGAGGTAGCTTCCCCCACCCTCCCCCCTCTCTCGTGGTCTTCTGGCCCTGATCCCGGGTCCGCAACACTTTGGTGTCGGGAGTGGGATTCGAACCCTGAACACTTTGGTGTCTCAAACGGGATTCAAACCTGGGGTGTGCTTAACACACCCCCGAAATTAAGAGCAGGTTCGGATATAAATTTTATTCAACTATTTGTACGGACCATGGCGGACCAAGACGAGGTGGTTCAGGTGGGTTTTGAAACAACAATGTTGGAGGAATCCATCGCTCAGAATGATAGCTTTGAGGGAGATTGTTCCCTGCAGCCATACCCAGAGGTAATGTTTGGGTCAACCGTAACAGCAACAATGCTTTGGGACCCCCACCATCGAATTTCCCTCACGGAGGACTGAGCGATCCCCATGGGATCCACACCCGATCATAGCAGTTCGGCTTCGCCAAAGCCATTTGACATGAATCAAATGTTGGATATGATGAAACAAATGATGGAACAACAGAGGAGTGGTATGCAAACAGTGAGGGAGGAAATGATAGGTGATATGCAAACACTGAAGGATGAAATGAGAGGTGATATGCAAGCAGGACAAAACCAACAGAAGAGTGATATGCAAACACTAAAGGCGGGTCACACCGGATGTGCGAATAAGACTGCTTCCCACCCCAGGTAGGACGTGGCTAGGGCCACTGTGGCTCAATAGAGAAGCGGGATTCGGGCCACAGCGCATCGCTTCAGTTCGTCACCCCATCCTTTGCCCGGGGCTTATAAAAGGCGGATCGCAGAGCCGTCCGCCCTCTTCTTCACCTCTCTGCCTCACCCTCTTCTTCACCTCTCTGCCTCGCCCACTACTTCGCTTCCCTGCCTCGCGCACTTCTTCGCCCTCTCCTTTGCCTCTCTGCCTCGCCCTCTTCTTCACTGCTCCTCGTTGTCTGCCCGTCGCTGGCTCTTCACTCGTGGTTGGTGTGCGGCAGACGTTCTTCTTCCGAAGGACCAGTGTGGAGCGCACGTTGCCGCAAGCCCCAGCAAAGTGACTAAACAGGAGATAATGCGCCGACTCTTGAGGTGGGAACGCTCAAGCGGAGCGTCCCATGGAGGTACACGCTACACTCACAGACATGTGCATGACTAGGTTAGGGATCTTTTGCCTCACGCATCTTCTCTCCTCTCTCTCCTTCCCCCCACCCCCCCCCCTCTATCTCGTCCCCTTTGGACGCACAAAAGAGCATCCATTACTGAAGGAGAGAGAGATAGAGAGTGAGAGGGAGAGAGAGGATAGTGAGGAGGTGGAGGGGAAAAGAGAGGTGAGGGGTGTGGGAGTGAGGAGTAAGGTAGAGTGAAGAGGGGTGGGGTAGGGAAGACAGTGTGAGGTGAGAGGAAGGGAAGGCAGACGTGCAGTGGAGCGTTAATTGCAATTCATACTCTCATCAAAATGATTCCGCATAGCATATCAGTGAAGATGGAAAAACAAATAATGTCTGAAATCTATTTTCCACCGTTCATACTATAAATAACGCCCAGAGACAAACACCACTCGTACATGTCCGGATACAAACTCCCGTCTGCACAAAAACACCGCCCGAATACGTCGGGTGACAAACTCCCGTCCAGACATAAACACTGCCAGGACATATCTGGAGATAAATACCGCCCGGACACATCTGGAGACAAACTCCAGTCTGGACAAAAACACCGCCCAGACACATCTGGAGATAAATACTGCCCGGACACATCTAGAGACAAAACCTATCAGGCACATCAAAAGACAAATTCCTGTCCAGACAGAAACATCGTCCAGAGACAAACTTCCGTCTGGACATAAACACCACCAGGACATGTCTGGAAAAAACAGACACGTCCTTTCCAGGTCAGGAGACAGACACGATGTAATTATACACGATATAATTAAATAAGGTACATAAACATCGCCCGGCCACATCTGGAAACAAATACCACCAGGAGATGAATCGCCATCTGCACATAATCACCGCCCGGGCAAGCCCGGAGACAGACAGAGACAGAGAGAGGGGGAGGGTGGGGGGAGGGGGAAAACGCAGAGAGAAAATGTTATGCTTCCTGAACACACACACACACATGCTTGGCCAATATCAGCAATTTTTCGGGAATCAGCAAATTGGAGTCAGTGTGATTACCAACTAAAATACGTACTTGTCCACAATCCAAAAACCTTGAGTAGCTTTCACCAAAAAAAACAAAGTTGCATTTATATTGACATTTCAAGGAGATGTGCAAATACATTAACATTTATAAACAGCTACGTGTAACAGGTGGAAAAAAAATTGGCTCGGTAATGAAGAAAACACGCTGATACGGCATTCGGCTTGGAAATCGGCAAACTCACATACGGCAAACGGCTTATCAGATATATTTTGCTTTGAAACTCACAAAGAGAAATCATATAACCTTTGTAAAGCACACCCACACACTAGATAACCAAGCGCTTTAGAAACAGTCACGAGGACAAAGGAAAACCTGATCAAACCTCCATAAGATAAGGGATGAAACTTTGCCACCATGGTGCCCGGAACAGGATGCCATACCCACACACCTGCGGAGAGTCCCTTCAGATACAAATCCACCCATATGTACCATGTCGATGTGTGCTGTATACATACTTGCCAACTGTACATATGGATTGGGACACAAACTGTACCGCTATCGACTGTCGGGTGCTCGGCAAGTGGCTCAAGTGCTCCAGCAAGCACTCCAACAGAACGCCTGGCTTGGCAAGCGATTAGCAATTGCCGTCGTTAAACCCATGCACCTGGAAATGCCCAAGTAATGTCCGAATTGGACAAATGAACACTTTTTTAGGAGTTGGAACTGCTGCTAAGTTTGATTCTGGAGCTTAAATTTTGTGATTCAGCTTAGTTTAAGAGATCTTCGAAGTTATCGCATATGCGGAAATGAAATAAAGCCACGAATGCTGGCGTCTCCGGGTGTTTACAAACATTGCAATGTACCCAGCGATTCATAGCTATGATGAACAGGCATTCTATAATATGAGTGAGGAAAGTGAAAAAAAAAAAAACTTTATCATTTAGAAATCATTGTGGCCTGTTCCACTTCAAGGCATAGTTGAGCAGGCCAAAAAAAACATGGCGGCTTTAGACCTGTTAGGTAACCCAAGATACGCCTTAAGACCCCGGAGAGTGAGGTGATCGAGGAGCGCCTGATAAAGGATATAATTAAATAAGGCCTTTAATTATCTTCAAAAGGGGTGTCTTAATTAACCCAAACACCCAATTTTCACTCTTGCACTTCCTTGGAGTTCCCTTAGTATGCATGCAAAGTTTCAGGTTCCTAGGTTTCATGGTTTTGGAGTTATGGAGGAGACACACACACAAACACACACAAACACCCACACTGACACACACATTTGTATAGATAATCTCTTGAGATCAAAATGCAAAAGTTTTGGTTTGTATGAGCATGCGAATTGATAAAGTGAAAGCATTACAAATATACAAGTGTGACAAGCCGAACAGCCTGTAAAGTTTAATTTTTTTTTTGTCTTCCTTTCACAAACCAGAACAATAGAATTGGACATCATCCTTTCCAGGATAAAAAAAAAAACTGCAGCAGTTGCCTACCGAAACTTCAAGTCTCCCTGCAGCCTTTACAAAGTCCCTGGTGAAAATTCGAATGAAATAAGAAACCAGTGGACTGTTCAGAGAATCCCACAGCAGAGACCTAAAAAAAATAAATGGGGAAAACTTATGATATAGTTACGTTTCTAATTTTTTGAACACAAAATATAGGCAAAGGAAAAAGCGAGGAGAAAGAGGGTAAAATGGCAATGTACTGGGTGACTGTGTGGTCGGTGGTGCAGTGTGTTCAGTGGATGATTAATGCTCGGTTACCTCGGATTCAATATGAAACAAATTGTTTCTTACATAGAACTTTGTAAGATTTGCTGAGGCTGAATGTAAAATTGTAACTGTAAAGTGGAGTAAAAAGGTAATAACTATTGATGTTTTAATTAGATTTTAGAGCTTCTGCAAAGATTGTGAGTATTCGGGGAAAAATTATGGCCGCTTCCGGATATGGAACCATAACGACGCATTGAGCAGTTTCTGCCTCCGTCTGGTTAATTATCGAACTGTCCCATATTTACGAGTGGTTTCTAGACGGAGGGGCTTTCGGGAATGTTCATGAGCTGTGTATGTAAGTGGCAAGGGCAAAGCTGAGGGTAAGAGGGTGTGGGGGGTGGGAGGGGGTGAGGGTGTAGAAAGAAAAAGCCAGTCACCATTTGTTTCGCTTTGTGCATTGCATGTATCGCTCGGGTCCTATCTTATAAATAAAATTAGGTTTTGACTATGCCCGACTGCGGTTGGACATCAATTGATAAAATAACTTTGGGCATTGTGACAATGATCATTTTAATCGATTTTCCATAAATGGTGGCAGTATGGCCTGGAAGGACACACACTCGTCTCCTCTACGCTATCTCGCCTGGGTTTGAATCTCAGCCCAGCTATAAACTGTCATCCCGATGTTTCACAAGCAGGGTGATTAATCAATCTGTGTGCCATCCTTCGGATGGACGTTAAACTGGTGTTCTGTCTGCCGGCATTAGTTGGTGGACGTTAAAGATCCCACAGTGTCCTTTACGAAGAGTAGACGAGCTATCGCAGGCACCATTAACAAATTACAAATTCTTGCACCAACTACTTAGTCGAGCCTCAGGCCTAGCCAGCTAGCTCATGAAGGACTTGGGCCAAAAACTTCCCCCAGCCAACCCCACAAGAACGTGGGAATAATTGTGGCCATTAAAGAAGATCAATTGTCAAAATTATGCAGCTTTGCTTGCACTCCAGATGTATCGATCAAGAATAAGCTTGCTTCAGAAAAAAATATATATCTGATTTAAGGAATTATGCACTTAGAACAGCATTGGCAATAAAGGATAAACAAGCTATTTAGTTTAAAAAAATTCCACTGTAAAATAAATAATAAATTACTGATTACAATAACTAAATATTACTTCTTAAAGGGGACTTTTCTTGGGGCACTTTACTTACCTCAGAAATAACATGACTGCTTCAAAAATTTCTGAGTGAAGGGCACAAGCTTCAGCCTGGGATTTAAAACAAGATTTATCAACAGTCATAGTTTGGCCATCACAGTAGAAAGAAGAAATAAGAAAACTACTGCTGATAAAAAGACCAAAAATAAATAATTCAAGAAGGATTAAGGAATGGTCAAAACATTCCTTAATTTACAAGATGCCTCACAAATGCATTATGGGCAACCATTCATGAGTTTATTCATCTCTCATCTGCCTGAAATACACACAGCATTGGCATAGATGTCAAGTGACCCGCATTTCACGGACTTGGCCCGTTTTGTTTCTGAAAACCCACAGACCCTTTTGGTATCGAAAAAAAAATCCGTATTGGATGGAAAGTCTGATCAATTTTTAAAACGCAATATTTCCCTTGCATTCCAACTCACAATTGGATTGACACAGAATGATAGACCTGAGGAGTGTTCCATTACCAATCAGCTTGCTATTGCTTGGCAAGCCAGCCGTTCCTTCTTATCTGTTTCATTGGAATGCTTGCTTGAGTGCTTAAGCCAGTGGCAAGCGCTCTCCAAGCTGATTGGTAATGGAACACACACACCCCTGAAGCGACATGTGGCCAATATGTAATGCATCACTCTAATCAATTGACTGTGTGACGTCATGAGATTCCTCTCGTCGAAGGCAATGTCACCACCCTCCAGGATTCTGCGTGCAGAATCACTTCCGATGATGTCTAATAATAATAATAATTAAAAAACAACCCACTTTCGATTCCTCCCAACCCGTTTTTCATCACCTCCAACTTGCCATGTATGTATTGGCATTAGATAAATTGAAATCTTTGAGAACAATTTTGATAAAACAAGAGCAATAAACAAACAAAAAAATAAATAATAATAGTAATGTTAAACTATTGCAATCATTTCATTCAAATTCATCTTAAAGATTGCTTCAAGAAGAGCCAACAGTAATTTGTAACTGCACACAAGGTTGAAAGCATTTTTACTTCAAATGATGCAAAGGTGCAAGCACAGATTGGGGAAATATCTCGAGTCGTTAGACCACATCCTACAAATTACGTTACACCACACATACAAGACGTACATCTTGCAATTAACTTTATTAACCTCTGCCATCTTCGAAGATGGATGGAGGTTTAGTTACTGTTTTCACTCCTTTCTGTTTGTTTGTTTGTTTGTTTGTGAACAGTATTACGGAAAAACTCCTTGACGGATTTCGACGAAACTTGGTGGGGGGTTAGGTATGGTCCAAGGATCATGCCATTAAATTTTGGATTTGGTCCCCCCCCCCCAAAAAAAATTGTTAGAGAAAAAAATTTTTTTTTTTTTTTGCATTTCTACATGTTTTAAATGATTTCCAACCCCCCCCAAAATTTTTTTTTACCCCCCCCAAAAAGAGAATTTTTTTGCATTTCTACATGTTTTAAGTGATTTCCAACCCCCCCCCCCAAATTTTTTTTTACCCTCCCCCCAAAAAAGATTTTTTTTTTGCATTTCTACATGTTTTAAGTGATTTCCAACCCCCCCCCAAAAAAATTGTTACCCCCCCCCAAAAAAATTGTTACCCCCCCAAAAAAATTTAGAGAAATTTTTTTTCTTTGCGTTTCTACATGTTTTAAGTGATTTCCAACCCCCCCCCCCAAAAAAAATTGTTACCCCCCCAAAAAATAGAATTTTTTTTTGCATTTCTACATGTTTTAAGTGATTTCCAACCCCCCCAAAAAAATTGTTACCCCCCCAAAAAAAATTGTTAGAGAAAAAAAACTTTTTTTGCATTTCTACATATTTTAAGTGATTTCCAGCCCCCCCCCCAAAAAAAGTTGGAGAAAAGAACTAACTCTGTCAGCACTGTTGACATCATATTTAATGAATAAGATATAAGGTTCACTTGAGTGACCCAGCAGTATTGGCGGCGGAGGTTTTGCACTCTCCCGAGTGCTCCCCCTCTAGTTTGTTTGTTCGTTTGTGAACAGTATTACGGAAAAACTCCTCGACGGATTTCGACGAAACTTGGTGGGGGGTTAGGTATGGTCCAAGGATCATGCCATTAAATTTTGGATTTAGTCCCCACCCCAAAAAAAATTTAGAGAAAAATTTTTTTTTTTGCATTTCTACATGTTTTAAGTGATTTACAACCCCCCCAAAAATTTTTTTACCCCCCCCCCAAAAATTGAGAATTTTTTTTTGCATTTCTACATGTTTAAAGTGATTTCCAACCCCACCCCCCCAAAAAAAGATATATTTTTTTTGCATTTCTACACGTTTTAAGTGATTTCCAACCCCCCCCAAAAAAATTGTTACCCCCCCAAAAAAAATTTAGAGAAATTTTTTTTTTGCATTTCTACATATTTTAAGTGATTTCCAACCCCCCCCCCAAAAAAAATTATTACCCCCCCCAAAAAAATTGTTGGAGAAAATTTTTTTTTGCATTTCTACATGGTTTAAGTGATTTCCAACCGCCCCTAAAAATGTTAGAGAAAAAAATCTTTTTTTTTTGCATTTCTACATATTTTAAGTGATTTCCAACCCCCCCCCCCAAAAAAAATTGTTTGAGAAAAGAACTATAACTCTCAGCACTGTTGACATCATATTTAATGAATAAGATATAAGGTTCACTTGAGTGACCCAGCAGTATTGGCGGCGGAGGTTTTGCACTCTCCCGAGTGCTCCCCCTCTAGTTTGTTTGTTTGTTCGTTTGTGAACAGTATTACGGAAAAACTCCTCGACGGATTTCGACGAAACTTGGTGGGGGGTTAGGTATGGTCCAAGGATCATGCCATTAAATTTTGGATTTAGTCCCCACCCCAAAAAAAATTTAGAGAAAATTTTTTTTTTTTTTTGCATTTCTACATGTTTTAAGTGATTTACAACCCCCCCCCCCAAAATTTTTTTACCCCCCCCCAAAAATAGAGAATTTTTTTTTTGCATTTCTACATGTTTTAAGTGATTTCCAACCCCACCCCCCCCCCCAAAAAAGAGAATTTTTTTTTGCATTTCTACACGTTTTAAGTGATTTCCAACCCCCTCAAAAAAAATTGTTACCCCCCCAAAAAAAAATTTAGAGAAATTTTTTTTCTTTGCGTTTCTGCATGTTTTAAGTGATTTCCAACCCCTCCCAAAAAAATTGTTTCCCCCTCCAAAAAAGATAGAAAATTTCTTTTTCCATTTCTACATGTTTTAAGTGATTTCCAACCCCCCCAAAAAAAATTGTTACCTCCCCCCCAAAAATTGTTTTTTTGCATTTCTGCATATTTTAAGCGATTTCCAACCCCCCAAAAAAATTGTTTGAGAAAAAAATTTTTTTTTTGCATTTTTATATGTTTTAAGTGATTTCCAACCCCCCCCAAAAAAATTGTTACCCCCCCCCCAAAAAAAGGGAAATTTTTTTTTGCATTTCTACATGTTTTAAGTGATTTCCAACCCCCCACCAAAAAATTTTATTAGAGAAAAAAAAATTTTTGCAACTTTTTTTTCAACAAAATTAAAAAAATAATTTTGCATTTTTACATGTTTTAAGTGCTTTCCAACCCCCCCCCCCCCAAAAAAAATGTTGGAGAAAACTATAACTCTGTCAGCAATGTTGACATCATATTTAATGAATAAGATATAAGGTTCATTTGAGTGACCCAGCAGTATTGACGGCGGAGGTTTTGCACTCTCCCGAGTGCTCCCCCTCGAGTTGATAGGTGTCTGTTAGACTGTTATTCTTCCTTGCCTCATTCTCTTTGTGCGAATTTCACCTGATGAGAGCACAACAAAAAGCTTTGTGGTTTTCTTTTTAGTCTGTTTTATGGTAATGTCCTTCAAATGTCTCTGTTTTTGTCTATGCTGAAATCTTTTTAATCGATTAATTGCATGATTAAAATAAATAAAATAATTAATTTATCGATCAATTTCCGAATAGCATTCCTAATCCATCACTGTATCATCGTTTTGAGAAAAACACATTTAAATCTCAGCCCCACCAGACCAGTTTCCCGAATCTTCTGTTCCATCGTTGATAGCTGTGGACCCATCGGGCCAATCAACGTTCCCTCCAAGCAACAAAGAAGAGTTCCTTCCAATGCCGGAAGATGTGACAGCCAGAGAGAATGGAGCGCAGGAGGACATATGGCCAGCTGTCCCCTACACAAAAGTGCACACAACAATTTCTTACAATTAATGATGTTAATATTTGGAATGTCCATGACACTTTTATTGAAGGACTTCTGGAGACCTTATACATAGTGGACACTGAATGACAAAAGTCATCAAAAGTGTGTGCATAAAAATGAGCTGATCTCTACACCATGGTATAGGCTTAGACCAAATGAATGAGACACACCCATTTTCATTGGAACCATTTCAAATGAAAACATGTTATTGATGTGAACAAATTAATGTCACTATACTAGAAAAAAATAAAAAAATAACTCACTTGTTGATAGCACAAGTCGTTGCCTCCAGGAAGGCACTGTTCAGTTCATCAGCCCGACCATTGAGAAGGAGAGCCTCAACAAGGGGGAGAGCAGCAGGAAGGGAAACAATAGGCAGGGAGATGAGGGAGAGGTGTTGGGTAGAGATGCTGCACCAGGATTAAAAAAAGGGACAAAGCAGAGGATAAGCAAGTGAAAGAAAAGAGGCAATTACTCGTACATCGGTTTAAAGGATAATGGAATATTGCATCTTTGGACAGGCCGTTACATCAGTCTCTCTATGTCCGTATCGGTTGACAATGCAAACAAGGCTTTGGGAAAGTAGATCCACCAGACCTCAAAGCACTTCAGTAGTACAACTTACTTCCATTCAATCAACATCCCCTGCACCTCAACATCCAGTCCCAGAGCCTTACCGTTGGGTCATGGAGGTAAGCTCTTTCGCAAGTGCAACCATGAGCTGCAGTGAAAAAAACCAATTAGAGAAGAACTACGTGGTTAAATTGATTACCAAACTATCCTAAGGTGTGCAACAAGATAACCAAAGCCTCCTTGCGAACACTTTGCCACATACAAAGAACCTTAGAGGAAGCCATTTGGCCCATCATGCCTGTATCATATCCACACACCCATATAATATACAGTACTTCTAAAATACATTAGTTCATTGTATATCTATTCCCCTGCACCCCCACCACCACCTTTCTGCACCCCACAGCCTACAAGTCCCACACCATTTACCTACCTTTTTTTTTTCCTCAAACCGATTAAAGCATAGGATAAAAGTCACTGAGATTATTAGACAGATTCGAGTTTATGCTTTTCCTTTCATTTTCACACTCAATCCACAATCACCTGTTCCAGATGCTGCTGACGAAAGAGCAAGTGTGAGTAGTCAAGCAGGCACCCTATAAATGCATCCGTGATGTCAGGCCCAAGCAGAAAGTAGCAAAGCACTTGCTGTGAGGCACAAAATAAACAATTTAAGTCCACGTAGATAAGGTAATGGTTTCAGGTACAACAGGATGAAAGTTGAATGAGGCTGAAAAGAAATACAATTTCTTTTTCAGCAAACTCAATGCTGCTCAAACTGCAGAAGTGCTAATCCTTGATACTCTATCCATTCATAAGAAAATATCCAACCATAGATCGTGATATTTGGGGATCACCAACTTACCTCTACTTCTATGGTCATAAATCTCGGTGTAGTGGTAGAGAAAACCACTTCCTATATTCTCTAGATTACTAAATCTGTAAATCCATTTTCATCCATCTGCACCATATTGCACAAATCCACTCATGCCTAAATAAGAGGATAACTGAAACTGGTTCACTCTCATGATATGATGCTTGGACTACTGCAACTCAGCATCTCAAAGCCCTTGAACACCTTATTCAGAATATGGCTGCAAGGCTCATAAATTTGATCACCAAACCACTTATTCTCAAACTATTCCAAGGGCTCCTAATACACCATCTGATAGATTTTAAATTTTGTTGATAATCTTTAAAGCCAAACATACATACACTATGCCTGGTGTTGGCTTAATGGTTAGGGTAGTGGGCTTGGGATCTGAGGATCCTAAGTCAAATCCCACTAGGCTGTTGAATAAATACCAGGTGGGGTTGACTCTGCCTGTCATCCTTCCGAGGTCGGAAAAATTAGTACCAGCTTGCTGGTATCCTGTGTCGGAGTGGCGACCAGTCCAGGATTGTGCCCAATAGCCAAGGAGACTGCTTAGGCAGCAGCAACGCTCTGCACAGAGCATGGTCCCAATGGATGGATGGATGAATGAATACATACACTGGTTCCAAACATATATCTGACCTAATCACACCTTATATCCTTGCAAGAAAGCTGCGATCAAACACTGGAAACTTCCTCGTCTTCCTTGCACAAGGATGAAGGCTTTTGACGACGAAAATTTTTCCCCAATATGCTCCTCAAATGCAGAACTCGTTGACTCTTCAAATTTGCACAGCAGTATACATTACAGTTCATAAATTTCTCCCAAAATACCACCTTTTTTAACCATCACTTGTTCTTAATTTCTACTTCTCTTAGCTCTACCTTCTTTGTAAAAAGAGCATTTGAGCCTGGGGACTTACTGCTGAAATCTATCTGTCCAGGTTCTTCCTGACATTTTTGTTCTTCGTTCCTTTCACACATTTTTCTTTATTGTTCTAATTCTTGCTTTTTCTCTTATCTTTTACTCCTTATTTCATGCTTTCTTTGTCTGTTTGTCCAAGGAGAAGTGTATTTTTGCAGAAATTGTTCTGCAAGGCTCACTTTGCTGCACCTAGATGGGTTTGAGGGTAGAGGAGTAGCGGCTGAAACCAGAATCCTACCTAGGTTCCTTCTGATGACTCCATCTTTGCTCTTTTCTTCTTCAGGTTACTTCTGATGACTCCAATGCAGTATTTGGATTTCCGTTTGATAAGAAATGAAAAGCATGATATAACAAATTCATGGAATGATAACAGCACAGCTCAGAGATGCTGAGCACCTCGTAGACCACAACCCTAATTTCACACTACAAGCCCATAGGCTCCAGCCCCACTTTTTGTTGCATTGTTTGTAGCTATAAAAAAATTGTTATCCCAGGACTCGAGGAACGGGTAAAGAATAAATAAGTATTTTATTGATATACCACCGTTTTCGGTTGTGGAGGTAAAGCCACCACAAAAAAAACTATTTGGTGAATAATTGTTTACATTTTGGGCATTTTGGTACAGTGCAATAAATAAATAAATAAATAAATAAAACCAATGTCACCCCCAGGGTGACCAGTATCTTGCCAAAATGTGAACATGAGTGACTTATTTATTCGATTAAAGTTACCTAAAAAATAAGGGTTTTGTCGACCTTGATGCTTGACCTTTTTGTGACCTTAACCTTTGACCTTGACCTTTATATTTTCGTACGGTTAATGATATCTCTCCAGGACCGTTGTACATGAAATATCAAGAGATTTTGATGAGAACTGAGGAAATAAAATTTTCATGAAAAATCCGTTTTTTCGTCATGACGTCATCAAATGACATCATAGCGTCAAACTTTTGACAGATCTGGAAAGCACTTATCAAGCGCTTTCATATGAGGTATTACTCAATATGGTATCTAAGATTTCAAAATTTGACCTTGGGGTCAAAAACTTTCGACCTCCAGCGCTAACCATGAAGGTCAAGGCCAATCGCCACCAAAAATTAATCAGCTGAGCACCAGACCATGAACTATATTCCCATGAAGTTTGAAGATGATCCTATCAAAATTACTCCAAAAAAAAATAAGGGTTTCGTCGACTCCCCTGATTTGCAACAAAGTGACCTTGACCTTTGACCTTGAAAATTTTATGCGCTGAAAGGGACCTCTAAAGGACTCTGATATGCGAAGTTACAAAAATTTCCAATGATAACTGCGCTCTGCAGAGTGATCGATACGTGATTACAGACAAAAAAATAAAATAAAAAAAAATAAAAAAAAAACATACAAGCTGACTAACATATCTTGCAAAAACTTCGTTTTGTCAAGATAATAAATGAATAAACAGGTGCAGTAAAGGTGTATTGACATCACTTGTCAGGAGCCAATCACAGTGCACTTAGCCTCACACAGCCAATCAGAAACGTCTCACGACTTGTTGCCAAGTCAAACGAAGCATAATTCACACTTTTTGTCTGATCATTTAATTTACATTTTATGGAGCGACTATAATTTAAATTGATGTGATGGGTCCTTGGTGAGTGAAATGGGTAACCTGCACTGCATGGGTCCTTGGTGAGTAATATGGTACCACTTTCAAGTTTGTGCAACCTTTGGTTTGGGATGAGATGCAAAAATGATACAGACAATGTCATATATAGACATATGTGCCTGGCAGACCAAGTTTGTTTCTTGACCCAACTATAAACTGTCATCCTGGTGTTTCACAGGCAGAACACTGAATCAATAAGTACTCTGTCCGGCGGATGGGACGTTAGTTGTATGCATCGTATTTGCTGCTGATAGATGTTAAAGATCCCACAGTACCTTCCGCAAAGAGTAGACAATTGTCACCCAGACACTCTGGTCAAATTACAAATCCTGCCCTAATCTAAAAGGGGCAATGCTTCACAGCCATGCTCCCAGAAATGATGCAACCAGCAGCCATGCACTGCACATGACAGAATTAATGATTTCACAAACAGTAAACCCTTAAATATCATGATTTTTGATCAATCGTGGGCAACCTCTTCATGTACCGATTCATTTATCATGGGGTCTAAATTTTGAGCTGAGCTGTGAAGGTTATCACGTACCAGGAGCCTTTTGTGGTATTTCACGCACCGTTAATGGACAAAAGTGATTTTTATTGCATTTACTCGCTGCTTTAGGAGCTACAGAATGATTTATAAAAGAAATATGAACAGATTACAAAGAGAAACGTTTTAAGAGATTACGGTAATAGGGGAGAAATGGTGGGAGCTTCGAGGCTGGCAGGATGGTCGAGAGGTACGCACACTCGCCTCAAAGCCATCGAGCCTAGGTTTGAATCCCGACCCAGCTGTAAACTGTGGTCCTGGTGTTTCACAGGTGAGGTGATTCATCAATGTGTGTGCTGTCCCTCAGATGGACGTTAAGCTGGGCGTCCCATCTGCAGGCATTATTTGGTAGACGTTAACGATCCCCCGGCATCCTTCATGAAGAGTAGATGAGCTATGACCGGCACCATGTATAAATTATAAATTCCTGCCCTAATTACTGCTGGGAAGGCAATGGCAAACCACTCAGTATAACCCTTAGGAAGCTGCTTCGGCTACAACGATGGTACATCAGAGAGAGAGAGAGAGAGAGAGAGAGAGAGAGAGAGAGAGAGAGAGAGAGAGAGAGAGAGAGAGAGAGAGAGAGAGAGAGAGAGAGAGAGAGAGAGAGAGAGAGAGAGAGAGAGAGAGAGAGAGAGAGAGAGAGAGAGAGAGAGAGAGAGAGAGAGAGAGAGAGAGAGAGAGAGAGAGAGAGAGAGAGAGAGAGAGAGAGAGAGAGAGAGAGAGAGAGAGAGAGAGAGAGAGAGAGAGAGAGAGAGAGAGAGAGAGAGAGAGAGAGAGAGAGAGAGAGAGAGAGAGAGAGAGAGAGAGAGAGAGAGAGAGAGAGAGAGAGAGAGAGAGAGAGAGAGAGAGAGAGAGAGAGAGAGAGAGAGAGAGAGAGAGAGAGAGAGAGAGAGAGAGAGAGAGAGAGAGAGAGAGAGAGAGAGAGAGAGAGAGAGAGAGAGAGAGAGAGAGAGAGAGAGAGAGAGAGAGAGAGAGAGAGAGAGAGAGAGAGAGAGAGAGAGAGAGAGAGAGAGAGAGAGAGAGAGAGAGAGAGAGAGAGAGAGAGAGAGAGAGAGGTGGTGGCTTTAGTCAAATTACAGAAGAGTAGGGCTTAATCTGCTTTTGAACTGAATCTGCTTAATCTGCTTGAGCGCAGCAGGAGACTTCATCGCAGCGCAGCAGGAGACCTGTATTTTCTTGAAGTCCAGGAACCTAACCCCCTCATTCCCATAAGAGATTGGTTTTAACCATCTCGGTTTTGAATGTCGTGGCATTTTCCAGGAATGTAACTCCCATGATATTTCAAGGTTTCCTGTATATGACAATTGATTGATTTACCAAATAGTTAACAAAACTTGAATCACAATTTTTTTTTGAAGCTTGTAGAGGTAAGGCTCATCAGTGTATAACCCAAACAAATGGGAACAAATACAATGCAGTACCTGCAACCAGTGGTTGGCTGTACGGTGCAGAGCAGTAAGGGGTGCAGGTGTGTGCAATATAAAACAGCATCGCAGAAGCACCAGCAGACACTCCTCTGGAGAACACACCATGGAAGAGGTGATGCCTACATGAGCTATTTACTTGTATCATTTGTTTACACAACAGAACAGACAGTTTTATATAATACCTTACATTAAACATCAGAGAGTTTTGCATGATAGACATGAGCTGACTAGCTTATTCCAGTCCTCTACACTACAGGATGAAAGCCTCCCTCAATACAGTCCATTGCTTGCTATTTGTGGCCATTGTGCTCAAGTGAATATTTGCTTGGTTTGCTGGCAAGGTACAAAAACCTTTGGTATGGACTGCATTAAATAATTAATTATCTGCACTACTTCCTCAAGTAAATATTGAATTGAAAATTGGACTTTTGATGAGGAATTACTCATTGTTAGTGGCAATGATGAAAGTTTGGTTAACACAAAATTGCTTTGGCCAAATTTACATTTTTGTTATCATCAAATTTGACCATCAAAATTTGCTTCACTCACAATTCAAACTTGTGAATATGTGTGTGCGTTTGCTGGCCATCGGTGAGAAGCATGACAATGGAAATGTGATGTTACAAATGCAGTTGCTTATACCATCTGCAGTAACGGTGGGATTACAGCAGAGCCTGCCCAAAAGGTGCCCAAGCAAAGGAAACCGTCGGAGAGACGTCTCCACCGGCTACGGGAGAATACAAGCAAACATGAACACAATATTACATCAGATCAAAATGTAACTTGCACAAATTTATCAATACATATAATAAGTGTGTGTGTGTGTGTGTGTGTGTGTGTGTGTGTGTGTGTGTGTGTGTGTGTGTGTGTGTGTGTGTGTGTGTGTGTGTGTGTGTGTGTGTGTGTGTGTGTGTGTGTGTGTGTGTGTGTGTGTGTGTGTGTGTGTGTGTCTTCCATAACTCTAAAACCATGAAACCTAGCGTCCGGAAACTTTGCATGCATACGAAGGGAACTCCAAGAGAGTGCATGAATGGAAACTGGGTACTTTGGTATGTTTAAACATGTATTACCTTCATGAAAGGATTATCCTTTGTCAGCCAAACTTCACCTCATGGGGGTCTTTGCCACCATTTTGATTCAGCCTAATCAAAAAGCCTTGCCTTGGAAACACAATCTACTCTCACAGACCAATTAAAGTATATAATCGAGATACAATTTTGGATTTGAGAATCGGATCTGGTGGACTAAATAAGTGTCGAAATCTGGAGTGAAGTCTGGAAATGTTAAGAAATTACCAATTCTTATAACTAAGCGTACAAGCGTATTTATTTGAGGAAAGCTATGCTCCCACTTTCTCCATATTCAGCAAAGCGACGGGTGGGATTTGCTGGCGTGTTTTTGACCTTACTCCTGTGAGCTCCCAAGATTAATCATGATGGATACCTATATAATTGGTGAGCTCAGATTGTCAAATATGGTATCGGATGTGAAAAATAATTCTCACAACGATCGGTAAGATAGGCGAAGGGGGAGTCATGCGACATCTTATTCAAAAACTGAAAATGGTACAAACACAACTTATACATCGCTTTATCTCTTTGAACCCTGAGCTCTTTGGACTTTCACATTCCCCACCCTGGGCTCCCTGAAGAAGAATCCAGCTACTCGGGTATATGGAGGTTTGAATCGTGGCTGGTCAACTGGCTGCGAGGGTTCAAAGGGTTAAAGGTAATTTTACTGCTCATCGAATGACACAACTCACAAGGGGGAAAGAAGTTTGTCAGCTACAAACTCAGCTAACTTCTCAAAATATCCATCCTGCGAAAATTTTAAAACAAGCGATTTTTGCCCGTATATCTACACAGTTGTTTAGAGAGTGCGTTCCGATTGTCTGACAACAAAACAGATTTTGAATATCTTTTTCAAATGGTCAACTATATGTGGGCTGTTCCAGAGTTGGAACACCAAACAATATATACTGTATGTTCTGGCCCTTGATGGAAAAACATTCAATATTGTCTACCCAAAATCATTACAATAATAAGTTCAATTTTGTTGATATTTCTGTTCAATATTTTGCAGCTGATTAAATAAAATGTTTGTGGAGGGTGGGGAGTGGGGCAGAGGAATGGGTGGAAGGAAGAGGAAGCAGAAGGGGCAGGGAAAGGGTGGAGGTGTGAGGAGGGAAGGAAAGGAGGTGGCTTGGGAGTCTAGAGGGAGGGATTTGAGGTGGGAAGAGGGAGGGAAAGGGTGGATGTGGGAGAAGGGAGGGTGTTGGGGTGGGAGTCTGTAGGGAGGATGTTGTGAGAGGAGGTAGGGGAAGGGGCAGGAGGAGGGACCTGGTGTTGCCCGGCAATGCCGGGTACCTTTGCTTTTGCTCCCCCACCCCCTTCCTTGTCTCTCTCCCCAGCGAAGCGACAGGTGGTATTTGCTAGTTTAAAATAAAATGAAAATAATTTTAAAACAAGAAGGGCACTCGGTAGCGTGCATACCTCCACCACGCAATGCCTGATCCACGAGAACATATCTTGCCCAATCCATTTTTTGAGACCTCACGCTATACAGGACTATATTGTTGTTGGCCCCATCTCTCAATGGTGAAATCACTTTAAAAATTAAATAATTCTCGCATCAAGATCCGGATTCAGATCTTCACCAAAATCTAATCAATTCTTCCTTGTGACACAACCAACATGTACACCAAGTTTCGTCCGAACCCGCCCACAACTTTTTGAGATATCATGCTGTATATTGTTTTTGGTTTGGCCCGATCTCCCAATGGTGAAGAATCAGTTCAAAAATTCTAGTAGTCGGATCCGGATCTTCACCAAAATCTAATCAATTCTTCCTTGTGACACACCCAAACTGTCCACAAACTTTCATCCGGATACGAACACAACTTTTTTGAGATATCCTGCACACAGACAGACAGACAGACAGAGGTGAAAACATAACATCCTTCACCTCTGGTGCCGGAGGTACCAAGCTGTTCACAGATGTCACGTTGCGCTCTGTTTGTCACGTATTCCCGTGTGTGAATGTCATGTTCACGCTGCCCTCACCTGTCCGTGTGTGAATGTCATGTTCACGCTGCCCTCACCTGTCCGTGTGTGAATGTCATGTTCACGCTGCCCTCACCTGTCCGTGTGTGAATGTCATGTTCACGCTACCCTCACCTGTCCGTGTGTGAATGTCATGTTCACGCTGCCCTCACCTGTCCGTGTGTGAATGTCATGTTCACGCTACCCTCACCTGTCCGTGCGTGAATGTCATGTTCACGCTGCCCTCACCTGTCCGTGCGTGAATGTCATGTTCACGCTGCCCTCACCTGTCCGTGCGTGAATGTCATGTTCACGCTGCCCTCACCTGTCCGTGTGTGAATGTCATGTTCACGCTGCCCTCACCTGTCCGTGTGTGAATGTCATGTTCACGCTGCCCTCACCTGTCCGTGTGTGAATGTCATGTTCACGCTGCCCTCACCTGTCCGTGTGTGAATGTCATGTTCACGCTGCCCTCACCTGTCCGTGTGTGAATGTCATGTTCACGCTGCCCTCACCTGTCCGTGTGTGAATGTCATGTTCACGCTGCCCTCACCTGTCCGTGTGTGAATATCATGTTCACGCTACCCTCACCTGTCCGTGTGTGAATGTCATGTTCATGCTGCCCTCACCTGTCCGTGTGTGAATGTCATGTTCACGCTGCCCTCACCTGTCCGTGTGTGAATGTCATGTTCACGCTACCCTCACCTGTCCGTGTGTGAATGTCATGTTCACGCTGCCCTCACCTGTCCGTGTGTGAATGTCATGTTCACGCTGCCCTCACCTGTCCGTGTGTGAATGTCATGTTCACGCTGCCCTCACCTGGCCGTGTGTGAATGTCATGTTCACGCTGCCCTCACCTGTCCGTGTGTGAATGTCATGTTCACGCTGCCCTCACCTGTCCGTGTGTGAATGTCATGTTCATGCTGCCCTCACCTGTCCGTGTGTGAATGTCATGTTCACGCTGCCCTCACCTGTCCGTGTGTGAATGTCATGTTCATGCTACCCTCACCTGTCCGTGTGTGAATGTCATGTTCACGCTGCCCTCACCTGTCCGTGTGTGAATGTCATGTTCACGCTGCCCTCACCTGTCCGTGTGTGAATGTCATGTTCACGCTGCCCTCACCTGTCCGTGTGTGAATGTCATGTTCACGCTGCCCTCACCTGTCCGTGTGTGAATGTCATGTTCACGCTGCCCTCACCTGTCCGTGTGTGAATGCCATGTTCACGCTGCCCTCACCTGTCCGGCTGTGGCACGTTCCAACTGGTGGAGCAACGTCCTCAAGGCAGGTAAGTCCGAGTGCCAGGACTCAGCTTGCCAAGCAGTGATCTTCTCGAGCCAATGAGACAGTTCACCCTCTCCCAGTCCCAGAATTGAGGTCTTCGACATATTATAACTATCCTACCTCGAAGGAGTCGGTAGGCCGCGGTCCTCACGGATGCGCCTGTGCGAGAACCTTTTTACATTTCGCCAGTTCTCATGTGCGGTCTCTTGCTATCGACTCCCTTCTCACGCATACGGCGCTGGTAGCTCGTTTGGAAGATCTTCACATCAAAATGATTCGTGTTCATTTCACAACGAACGCCGCGTCAACTTTGTATTCCGCGCCAATCGGCACGCGGCCCATGACGTCAGACCGCCTATTCACCGATTCCAATGAGCAGATTCGCGACGCAGGTGCCTTTTTCTGAATCGCTATATTTTTCCGTTCTTTCCATTTTCATGTTTGTCATTTTTATTTTTATATAAGTCGCTTCCTTGAAGCACGTTGGCGTCTGTCTCGTTGGAATCCAGCCGTCTCATTCGCATTCCGAAGGTCATTTTGTGCTGCGGATGGAAGCAACTTTGGGTTACTTCCGGTTAGCGACGGTCGCCGCCATTTTAACGCGGTGAAACCAACTCCATAGCAACTGTTTGAACTCCACCACAGGCTGTGATACTGTTCGTAATTTTTATTATGTCGTCCGACCAAATGTTGTTCAATCATCCAGACAATCTTAGTAACGATGCTAAGCAACGTCACGGGGTGATATTGAATCCGATTGGACTATAAAAACGTCCTTATAATTGATAGGTATCGAGCTCGCAGTTGTTTCGATTGACAATTCTATGTGATGGCCACGCGGTGAGGATGCGGACGTGGATGTCTACTTGGTATAAAACCACTCACCGATCTACTTCACTGAATTCCTGAAATAATTTCCTTCAGCGTCATAGAATGTCTGTGTCGTGTGTCTGTCTGTCTGTCTGTCTGTCTGTCTGTCTGTCTGTCTGTCTGTCTGTCTGTCTGTCTCTCTCTCTCTCTCCTTCTATGGGGGGGGGGGGGAGTACCATATACTATGTGGCCGTGGCCTCATACGGCAGTCTGAGGGTGGGACGAGGGACGTAAATTCTCGAAGTAAATGTGTACTGTGTAGCACCACCTTGTGGTGGTGGCAGAGGGTATTACAATTTTCTTATTTATGACCACTATTATATAGGACGATCTCATTAGTAATCAGATAGCACCATGTTATTGTGGAGTTATACAGGATATAAAAAAACAATCCGTGTAATCCCAATCAATTCCTTTGTTTTCGGTTATTATTGCCCTTAATGATTTTAACCGTAGCTCCCAAGAGGAAAATTGTTGCTCGTGGTGAACGAAGTGCAAAAAAAGTCGAAGAAAGTGATGTCTAGTAGAAAATGGAGGTTTTGGATAAATTTGGTCGAGGCGAGTGTTGCCTTGCTGGGCACACAATATGGCGTTAACGAGTCCAGGATTCGCTAAGTAAAGAAATGCGCAGAAAATAATAAGAGGCAGTGAATGCCCTGGTTTTTCAACTTGAGGAGCAGACCCTCAAATTGATACCTCTTTAACCCTATTTTCACACAGCACTCGCTTCTCTTGAACACATCCTGAGCATTATAAGAGACTAGCCAGGGGGTACACAGCGTTTCCTGGTGTATTTTTGCTGAGGGCCTAAAACACTTCTCTACACCTAGTAAGGAATAGGGTCCCGATACACTTCCCAACAACCAGAATAGAGCGATAAAAGAAAAAAATATCCCCCAAAATGAAACTTTTCTCTTCAAAACTTTTTACCAACAAGCTCGAATGAGCTAAGATCCTCGTCCTCTTAATGATGACGTGATAAAAACAAATATTACGTCATTGTGATGTATCACGTTTGTGATAAATTATCTGTGCTAATGCCCGGCTTGATTCCCGCAAACAAAATTCAAACAGCTTGCCTAGTTTCCGAGATAATGGTATAGGCGATTTCCATTAGCGGCGATATTATGACGTCAACTTTTTTTCTAGGAAGAATTTCCAAAGTCGGAGATGGTTACTGCCTGCGCGTGGGCTTTCTGCATATACATGGCAAGTTTCACGAAGATCTGATGAAAACTCTGGGTTGTGAAACAAAAAATGTCAAAAAAGAGGAGTGACGTCATAAAAATTGATATGACGTCATAGTGATGTATCATATGTGCGGTAATTCATCTGTGCTAATGCCCTGTTCGATTCCCGCAAACAGCATTCAAAAAGCGTGCCTACTTTGAGATAATGTTTTAGGTGATTTCCATTAGCGGAGATATTTTGACGTCATAACTTTTTTTCTAGGAGGAATTTTCAAAATCGGAGATGGTTACTGTCTGCGCAGGGTATTTTTACATATATACGCCAAGTTTCAGGAAGTTTTCGATGAAAACTGTAGGCTGTGAAACAAAAAAGTCCACAAGAACAACAACGTGAGTAAGACTTAGAGATCCTCCACGAGGATCTAAAAACACTCCCTGGCACTCAATGATGAACTTCTGAAAGTTTGATGAACATCTGTTCAGCTATCTCTGAGAAAGTGGTGACACACACAGACAAACGGCTCTCTTGAGATGGTACTGATGTTCTATTATACAGAAGCAAATTATTTCAAGAACTCACGAACATAACTCACCGTGGCTTTGTACCAAGTAGCAATACACATTAGCATACTCAATGCATGGCCATGACTTGGAGTCATCAATCCAAACATCTGCAAGAATGATAGATGCTTATAAGGGACACTTTTCTAGCCTAACTGCATTCAATTTCACCTCATAACGATGTTTAGCATCATGACTAACATTTGCCAGGTAATTGAATGACATTTGGGGGGACTACGCAACAAAAATTACGAACAGTATCACAAAAAGCAATGGTGTTCAAATCGTTGCTATTGAGTTGTTTTCTCCTCCTCCTCCTCCTCTTCCATGTATAAGGAGTGAGGTCCAATAGCACCAAGCTTCTGCCCTGCCTCAACCACGATACTCCTCCACTTCACTCTGTCTTCAGCCAACACTCTCCAAACACCATGACCTCACGAATATCCCTCCTCACACAATCCTCCCATCTCAACTGCAGTCTACCTCTTTTGTTTCTACCTTGCTCCCTCAAACTATCCACTGTCTTTGCCATTCTCTTCCCCCATCCGTACCAAGTGCCCATCCCATCTTAGCCAGCGAGCATACAAGCGTACAAGCGAGCATACAAGCGAGCAGCGGCAGTCAGAATGATGTAGCGCGGTACAGCTATTGGCTATAGGGCACTTGGTAAGTGGCTTAAGCACTCAAGCAAGCACTCCAATTAAATGGTTGATAAGGAATGGCTGGTCAGGTTGTCACTGCAACCCATATGGCATATAGGATCCCTTTAACTTTAAAGCCAGTCCTCACCGCACACGCAGCAGTTAATGAAATAAAATAAATTCGTTCAAATAATTACTTTATCCACAAAAGAGTTGCTGCTTAATGCAGAGCAACCCTGGAGACATCGCAAAGTTCAATTGCCCGTGAAATAAACATTGCAGAAAATCTGCCATGTTGCCTGCTCGTCTGTGGACGTGTCACATGGTACATCGTTCGCAATCTGTGCAAACGTTATAAAAAAAAAAATTTTTAACGTCTGTTTTTCACCAGATTTGTTTTGTTTCCCTGTAGAGCACCTCGCAAAACCTCTGAAAATATGGACACATATCTGGCAGACGCTATGGATAGGCAGTCCCTCGATGGGACAGGACAAGAGGTCCAGCAGTGAATACATTAAATCACATAGCTCAATGAAGTTGGTTAATTGTGGCACGTTCCTAATTTTTTTATTCACACAATATAATTCTCCAAACAGTAGAAAGAGATAAGTTTAATGCTTTGGAAATTTCACATTTTATTGTGTATCTATGGAGAAGGAGGGAACATAGCCTTGCTTGCTTAAAGTAAATAGGTATATCAGCTTAGTTATAAGACTCATTTTTACTTTAAATTATCAGATTTCACTCCATATTTCGAAATTTATTTATTCCGGATATCTGATCCTCAAAACCAAAATAATATTTCGATGATATACTTCAATTAGGCCGTGACAGTAGATCGTGGGAAATCATTTCATATAATGCATGAAATCGCTCCAAGCTCCTAATTTGAAAAGTTTAGCACTTTAAAAAGAGATGTATGCAGTAATTTGTAGCAACAATGAACAGGCATTTGATATGAGTGAGGAAAGTGAAGAAAAAAAAACTTTATCGTAAAGAAATCGTTGCAGCCTGTTCCTAGTCAAGGCATGGTTGAGCAGGCCAAAAAAACATGGCAAACTAGAGGGGGAGCACTCGGTAGAGTGCAAAACCTCCGCCGCCAATACTGCAAGGTCACTCAAGTGAACCTGATATCCTATTCATTCAATTTGACGTCAACAGTGCTCACAGAGTTATAGTTTGCAACTTTCCCTTTTACTTTTAACTTTTACACACTCAATTCATTCGTCATAACTTGATTCCTTGAGACAGAAATTGATTTTATGTGGGTATATCCACCTGAAGTTCCAAAATCAGCCGCAATTATAATTAACCTCCGCCATCTTCGAAGATGGACGGAGGTTACTGTTTTCACCCCTTTCTGTTTGTTTGTTTGTTTGTTTGTTTGTTTGTGAACAGAATTACGGAAAAACTCCTTGACGGATTTCGACGAAACTTGGTGGGGGGGTTAGGTATGGTCCAAGGATCATGCCATTAAATTTTGGACTTGGTCCCCCGCCCCAAAGAAAAAAATAGTTAGAGAATTTTTTTTTTTTTGCATTTCCACATGTTTTAAGTGATTTCCAACCCCCCCCCCCCCCACAAAAAATGTAACCCCCCCAAAAAAAATTGTTAGAGAAATTTTTTTTTTTGCATTTATACATGTTTTAAGTGATTTCCAACCCCCCCCAAAAAAATTTGTTACCCCCCAAAAAAAATTGAGAAAATTTTTTTTGCATTCCTACATATTTTAAGTGATTTCCAACCCCCCCAAAAAAATTGTTTGAGGAAAAAAATTTTTTTTTTGCATTTTTACATGTTTTGTGATTTCCAACCCCCCCCCAAAAAAAATTGTTACCCCCGCCCCCCAAAAAAGAATTTTTTTTGCATTTCTACATGTTTTAAGTGATTTCCAACCCCTCCCCCCAAAAGAAATTGTTAGAGAAAAAATTTTTTGCAACTTTTTTTTCAACAAAATTTCAAAATTTTTTTTTTTTTTGCATTTTTACATGTTTTAAGTGATTTCCAGCCCCCCCCCCCCAAAAAAAAAGTTGGAGAAAAGAACTAACTCTGTCAGCACTGTTGACATCATATTTAATGAATAAGATATAAGGTTCACTTGAGTGACCCAGCAGTATTGGCGGCGGAGGTTTTGCACTCTACCGAGTGCTCCCCCTCTAGTTTTGGAATGTTTTTGTTGGAAATCACTTATAACATGTAGGAATGCAAAAAAAAAAAAAATCAAAAATTTGTTGAAAAAAAAAGTTGCAAAATTTTTTTTTCTCTCTCACTATTTTTTTTTTGGGGGGGGGAGGGTTGGAAATCACTTAAAACATGTAGAAATGCAAAAACAAAAATATTTTTTTCAAAATGGCCGCCATAGCGGCCATATTGTACTTTGGACCAAGTCCAAAATCTAATGGCATGATCCTTGGACCATACCTAATTCCCGCACCAAGTTTCGTCGAAATCCGTCAAGGAGTTTTTCCGTAATACTGTTCACAAACAAACAAACAAACAAACAGAAAGGGGTGAAAACAGTAACCTCCGTCCATCTTTGATGGCGGAGGGTAATTATGACCTCAGCAAGGTAACCAAGGAAACGCCTTAAGACCCAATAGAGAGCGGTGACAGAGAATGTGCCTGATAAAGGATATAATTAAATAAGGCCGTTAATTATCTTCAAAATGAGTGTTTTAATGAACCCAAACACCCAATTTTCACTCATGCACTTCCTTGGAGTTTTCTTAGTATGCAGGCAAAGTTTCAGGCTGCTAGGTTTCATGGTTTTGGAGTTATGGAGGAGAAAGACACACACATACGCGCGCACATACACACACACACACACACACACACACACACACACACACACACACACACACACACACACACACACACACACACACACACACACACAGTACAGCAGAGGAAGACAGCAGAGAAAAAGAGCCAGTCATTTGATGCTTGGCTGTGTACAGTGCCGTGCTGGACTGCTGGTGTGGGTTGTGCTTTATCTTTTAATTAATTGCAATTTTGGACTATACCCAGCTGCCGGTTTGACATCAATAAAATAATTTTGGGGTTTTGCAACATATAAAACATAGTATAATGGCCCAAATGGGAAAAAAACATTTGCAAGTTGGGGATAAGGAAAAACAGACTTTCCCACAATAAAATGTAGGCCCAATACTCCTATAGCCTAGTTATCCCTGCAGCATGGGCACAGAGGAGCAGTGATAGGCACTCTTTTGATGCCTTGAATCCTGATACAGATGTCTCTTCTAGCACCAGGAATAAGAAGAAGCAGTAATAGGACGAAAATAAAACATTACAAATGAAAGTGAGGCCGCTAAGTAAAGTGTCTTGAGAACAAACTCATGAATACAATATCGGGTAGGTGTATGTCTTTGTCCTGCATACAATTATACGTACAAGTTCCTTTCATAAGGTTTAGAGAATTTTAATAATGATGGTGTCTTTAAAGGCCATGATCATTCTCATCTCCTGAGGTTTGCCAGGGAACGTTTTTGGCCAAATCGTTCACCAATCGGGTCGCCCGGCCTTACATTCAACTAAGTAAGTTAGAGCAGGAATATGTCGAGGGTGTCGGTGATAGCACACAGATTCTTCATCAAAACGCACTGTAGGATCTTTATCAGCTAACAACTAATGCGAGCAGATGGGAAACCTAGTTTAACGTCGATCTGAGGGACAACGCACACATTGATGTCTCTCTCTGGATGTGAAACACCAGGACAACAGTTTATATCTCGAATGAAATTAGCACCCAGGCTCGACAGCATAGAGTTGAGTGTGCATACCTCGAAGCTATCCTACCAGCCCAAATTAACGATGGTGAATCACAATACGTGAAAAGCCCTCCAATTCAGGAGGTGTGAAATTGTTAACGAGTTTGGTGCTGCATCTCGTACAAAATCTCAGCTCATGGAAAAGCAATGTGGCAAAGGGAATAAAGTGGGGGCAGTGCGGCCATGGTTGGACATATCAAGCAAGGCAATGAATGAACAAGATGAAAAAGGAGGGGATGGTGGAGGGTCCTTGCAAGATTACCTGGAAATGAACAGAGAAAGAGTAAACAAAGAACATGAATAGTTTTTGAGGATCAAGGCATTGAAGTCACTGACTATCAAGAAAGATCAATGAAACTGGCATTTGATCATATGGCAGTGAAAGGGAGGGTTGGTCTAACTGAAGGTATAAAATCAAACTAGACCCAACAATACAGAACAAACTAGAGGGGGAGCACTCGGTAGAGTGCAAAACCTCCGCCGCCAATACTGCTAGGTCACTCAAGTGAACCTGATATCCTATTCATTCAATTTGACGTCAACAGTGCTCACAGAGTTATAGTTTGCAACTTTCCCTTTTACTTTTAATTTTACATACGCAATTAATTCGTCATCACTAGATTCCTTGAGACAGAAATTGATTTTACGTGGGTATATCCACCTGAAGTTCCAAAATCAGCCGCAATTATAATTTTGGCATGTTTTTTGTTGGAAATCACTTATAACATGTAGAAATGCCAAAAAAAATCCAAATTTTGTTGAAAAAAAAGTTGCAAAAAATTTTTTCTCGAACAATTTTTTTTGGGGGGGGGGTTGGAAATCACTTAAAACATGTAGAAATGCAAAAAGAAAAAAAATTCAAATATTTTTTCAAAATGGCCGCCATAGCGGCCATATTGTACTTTGGACCAAGTCCAAAATCTAATGGCATGATCCTTGGATCATACCTAATTCCGCCACCAAGTTTCGTCGAAATCCGTCAAGAAGTTTTTCCGTAATACTGTTCACAAACAAACAAACAAACAAACAGAAAGGGGTGAAAACAGTAACCTCCGATCTTCGATGGCGGAGGTTAACTAGAAGGACACTCGGTAGAGCACAAACCTCACCACACAATGACTGATCCAGGAGAACATATCAGGCGCAATAAATTTTTGAAATATCAAGCTATACATCGTTTTTGGCCCCATCTCTCAATTTTGAAAAATCACTTTTTTAAATTAAAAAACTTCTCGTAAAAATTCTGGATTCGGATCTTCACCAAAATCGAAGCAATTCTTCCTTGGCACACAACCAACATGTCCACCAAGTTTCGTCTGAATCAATGCACAACCAGGGGTGAAAACATCAACTTCCTCCTTTGGTGGTAGAGGTAAAAACAATCATGGTAAATTAATTTATCGAACAGGGTTTTGTCTGAGACCAAGGAAAGTTTTCTCAAGAAAGGCGTGGGCTTCAACAAATTCCAACGTGCACTTCCTGCAGGTAAAATGGTGTGAGTGTTGAGTCAGCAATGACTGTGCTTCCTTGCTTGCTGAGGGAAAGTTTATGGTGTTCCACTTGTGTTGCAAAGGCCATAAGCACATTTATGCGATGTAATAGAACCAGACAGATGTAATCTCACAAAGAACAAACCTTTTTGCTTTAAAATACTTCGGAGAAGGTGGACAAATTGATCATTGCACAGGGTGACAAAAGAAGAGCAGTCGTCATTCTGAATAGTGAGGAGGTTCAAGTCAGGTCAGGTATGGGAGCATACGCCGGAGCATGGAAATAGTGAACATTATCTTGACAATAGGTAGAAGCGACATTTTCACATGAACACACTGCAGACGACCATCCTCAACCACACCCACCAACAGGTTGCGGATAGTGGAACCACCTTCAGATATGAGCGTTAGTTGCACAAGCAGTCGAGGATAATCTGGCGGTGAGTGTTGAGGGTGAAGTTGGTTAACCGGGGTTGTGGTTATCCTTACAAAATGCTTCAAATACCCAATGATACAATCATCACCTGTTGACTCTGAGGCACTATGAAACCTCACCCCCACCGTCTTGAGGGTTGTCCATGGTCAGAGCAAGATGATGAAAAGGAAAACTCTGATGTAACACCAATGGGCTGGAGAAGCTCAGGAGGCTCTGGATGCTAATTCTCCTAGTAGATGATGTCTACAAATCTAATTCATCCTGAGTAACAGTGGTGATGCACCGTAATTACAGCCAGTTGAAACATGATGAGTTCACATAACAGCACCAGGGTTCAAGACCCTGATTCAATCTTTCATTCATCTCATAGGTTTACTTGGCCTGATGACGATGAGATCCTAAACCCACAAGGACGGATCTCATCTGGAATGAAATCAATGAAAGGAGTTGCTGCCCTTAGAAACTTGAGTTTTTTGGGCAACCCAACTGTTATAGTTCATCATCCACTTGTTATTGAAGAACTTGACAAGCACATTAATGACTTTTGTATTTCAGTGGCTTGTAATGAAGAAAATAGAATAGTTCACCAACGACTAGATTCAGATGTTCAAACATTCAGAAATGGCAGGCTCACCTTGTTCACAGTTTCTGCCACACAGTGTAATTGATGCAGCAATTGGTAGAGTTGGAATAGCAGCCAAATCTTCCTTACTCATCAAACTTATTTCAATTACTAAAATATCAGATCAGATCGCATTCACAATATTTAAAAAGGGAACTCTAAAACTTACGTTTTATCATGCTATCTCCAACCAACGCAGTGATGAATCAACCATGGAGTGTTATGAAAGCCTAAACCGGTTCGTGTCATCTATCCCTTAACATGCTTGTCTTATACTTGGAGGAGATTTCAATGCTCAAGTGTTTAATGTTTTTTTTCTTACCACAGCCCCACCAACGGAAACGGTCAGTTCCTTCTTGATTTAATTCACCAGCATGATCTTATAATAACCAACACTCTCTTCCAAACACCAAAATCAAGACTGTGGACTTTCTGTGCTCCAAATAAAACCACATCTGAAATCGATTTCATCCTACGTCATAAAATATGGAGCAACAGCATCATGGATTCACAAACTCGCTCCTCATCCGACCCTATTGGCTCCAACCATTGAGTCGTTTGTGCAAAGATAAGGCTTAGTGTCAGATCAAAAAAAGAACATGAACAGGTCTAGACTTCACTGGGATATTATCCTTACCAATCCTGACATAGCATCTCAAATCGAAAATCAAATTTCTACCGAAATGGAAGCATGAGAAACAAATCAGTCAAACACACATAAAGATTTAATTGACTTCTGTATTAAAGTAGGTTCCGCTATATCGCCAGCATGACAACCGGTTAATAACTATTGTTCATGGAACTGCTGAAGTAAACACAGCTCGTGATGTTGTTCTCGGTGCACAACCTGAGATTGTATCTGCAGCACAAGCTATCCTATGTGATACATATGACAAAGCCCAGAAAAAGCGATTTCATGATATAGTGAGTGCCTTTGATAAATGTGAATCAACCAACGCATTCCGTAATGCCTGGAAGCAAGTGAAACATCTTTCTGGAAAGAAATCTAAAACTGTTTTTATTCAAGGTGGTGATTGCTTAGATTCCTGGAAAACTAATTTCGAACAAGAGCTCAAGTGAGCACAATATATGCCTGAACAAGAAGGTATATACAGAATTGTGCTACTACATGGAAAACAGCATCCTGGTTGCCATGGTAACCACTTTAGATGACGAACGTATGTCGCGACACACCATCTCCACAGTCTGTACCTATGTACCAAATATGAAACGTGAAAGTTGAAAACTTTGGGAGTTAGAGTGTGGACAGGAACGGATGGACAGACAGACAGACAGACGGACGACCGGTATCACATAATACGCCCCGATATATATATATATATCTATATATATATATATATATCTATATATATATATCTATATATATATATATATATATATATATATATATATATATATATATATATATATATATATATATATTGGGCATATAAAAACTGCTCTCTTGTGATAATTTGAGCCTACCCAACAACCCAATCGATCCCACCTTCAAAGTCAACTCCAACATTACTACGGGCATCTTCTCATTTGCAGAACTTGACACGGCCATTAAAACAAATTAAACTTGGAAAAGCCTCCGGTCATGATTGCATTCCATTTGAAGTTTGGTATCTTCTTGAGTTAAGACAAACTTTCTTGAAATTCTGCAATGACAAATACATTGGAAATGGGCCTCCAGAATGGGGGAAAGACGTCATTCTACCAATACCCAAGAGAGGAAATTTAATGCTGCCTGAAAATTACCGTGGAATAACTCAAACCCATACTGCAGCACAAATATATAATCGCATCCTTCTTAACAGAATTCGCCCTGAACTCGAAAAGATCCTATGTCCAAATCAAAATGTTTTTTGGCCACTTTGATCCACATTTTCTCAGATTCTAACTCACAGGCGCATCATTGAGGAAATACGTAACCACCATGAATAAATGGCTCTCAAGTTAATCGACTTCAACAAAGCTTTTGATTCCATCGACAGGAATAAACCGTTCCAACTTCTCCATGCATATGTCATTCCTGAGTTGATTGTTAAGGCTATTCAAATAATCTATGAAGATACTTCTGCAAGGTACTAACTTCTGAAGGAGAGATTGCAACTTTCCAAATCAATGCCGGAGTTCTCCAAGACAATCCGCTTGCTCCTTACCTGTTTACCGTTGCCTTGGACCACACCATAAGAACTGTAATAGAAGACCGAGGTGATTTAACTCTCGCTCGGCGTAGAAGTCGTACATATCCAGCCCAGCACATTTCTGATATGAACTTTGATGACAACATAGCGCTCCTCTCTGATATGTTATGCGAAGCTGAACCTTTACTTTGCAGGGTTAAAACTGCTGCTAAATCTATTGGACTGGTACTAAATGCTGAAAAACTAAGCATATGCAGCTCAATCCTCTGCTGATTGTGCTCTACTTATTGTTGATGGAAGTCCGATAGAGAAAATGAATAACTTTAAATACCTCAGCTCCTACACCAACACAAAACATGACTTAGAATGGAGAAAAGCTCAGGCTTGGGCAGCAGGTCACACCTTCAATAAATTTGGATATGTCCAGTCTGCAGACAGAGTATGCCAAGGATATTCAAAACCACTGTGGAGTCGATCCTTCTCCATGGGTGCAAATCCTAGACATTGAAGCAAGCACGAGAGAAATCATTGGATGGTACCTTCACCCGGTTGCTTCGCAACGTCCTGAACATTTGACAAGACCATATCACCAACAAATATTTGTATGGTTCTCCTCCACTCATCTCTCCTATTGTGAGGCCATGCTGCAGTCCTTGCTGGTCATGTGATGAGCCATGAAGAACGAGCAAAGAAAGTCAGATTCTGGAGGCCCGAGGAACCCCAAAGAATGGAGAGTCCTCTCACAACCCTCAACGATATCGAGAAGGACACCAGCCTGAGTGGCGTTGATCTAGTGAATGCTATGTTCAATCGAGAACACTGGAAAAATCTCGTGTCATCGCATTAAATGATGGTTTTAAGAAGATCTTGATAATATAAACAGGATCATTGGTGATGAGAGTATCTGTGTAAAGCTAAATATTGACATCACCCAAAGACAACAAAGAGAGATAAACAACATGTTAGACGCACCAAAAACAGCTAGTAAACTCAGCACTGCCCTCTATTACAAGCTCCACAGTAGCAAAAGGTGAAGCACCAATGATCTATGGGTTAACCAACATTCACCAAGCTGATATACCTCAGTGACCAGTTTGTGGGTGCTCCATCATATTCATTGAACAAATTTCCAGCACAGCCGATTGGCACAATGGTTGGAGAGACAGAGCGATCGATCGGTGTGAAAGAACAGTGATTTTGTTGACGAGATTTAAAGGATACAGTTAGTGGAAGGAGAGGTGAGTTTGTCTGATGTCTCTCAGTTTATTCAAGTATCAGCAGCATTAATGGTTGTAGTGACAAAAGACAAACTCGATTTACCATGTGCCGCCAATGTCACCTTAAAATCCGAGGACGTCATTAATTTATTAACGCTTTGTTTGGGCAGCACAATATTCTTGTACGGGGAGCAGCATGAGAAATACTTTTGGCACAACCATGGGAATATCCGTGTCTGCATTAGTAGCAAATTTAGTGATGGAGGAATTAGAGGACCAATAGTTTTCTCAAGAACAAGAATACTTGCCAAGGGTTTAGCGGTTGCATGATGTGCAAGATACATTTATGGTTGTGTACAGGAACAACATTCATCGTTTTCGCAACCACATAAAAGAGCTAATATCCAACTTACAATGGAGTTGGAGGACGATTGCAAATAATCATTCCTGGATGCGGTGACGAAATGCTGCCCTGATGGTTCATTGACTACATTGATCTACCAAAAAACACAGAAACATGAAAAGATTGCCAGATTTTCAGTCATCATCACCTCACGCACAAGTGTGGGGTCACCGCAGCTCTCACACCCCAGGGTTTGTCCATGTGCTCCAGTAACATCACCGCTTGCCATGAGATGAGACATGCATGGGCAGTGTTGTCGAACAATGGCTACGAACCGAAGTTTCTACCTAGCTTTTGGAGATCAGCTGCACCCACAGAAAAGAAAGTGGAGAAGCAAGAGCAAAACAATGTGCATTCTCCCGTACTACCACGGCCTTTCGGAACGCATTGCATTGCTTGCGTGATGTTAATATCGAGAGGGCGTTCAAACCAATCCACAATGTCCTCCCAAGACACAAAATACGCTTTGGTAATCGGCAACAGATCAATTGTTGTTCCCTGTACAACCCGTGATAATTGTAGAAAACAGTAAGTAGGTAAGATTGGTCATCAGCTAATGAACAGGATAAAAAGAAGATTGAAAGGGCAGTTTCAGTTTGGAACATCCTGCAGTTCCTGCCATGTGGTGGAAAGAGGACATGATGTGACTTTAATCATTCTCTACAATGATCCAGAACCTGAGCCTCACCGAATGGACAGGTGTATAAATCAAGGGTGCCTTCAGTTTTTAATATTATCTTCCCAACTATAACCATATTGAGTGATGTAATGGTTCAGAGCATCCGCTCTGAGTTTGGGAGGTCGGCAGTTGAAACCCTGGCTGAGTCATACCAAAGACTATAAAATGGTATGTGCTGCTTCCTTGCTTGACAGACAGCTTTTAAATAAACTTGAGTACGAACAAGTAACCACAGGTTGGCAACCATTGTGCTAGCTTGATGGGTCTAGTGACCTCCTCCCACGTCTAAGTTCCTTGTAAGGGAAGTCATATTATTATGAAGCAATTTCACACTAAATAATTTCCCAAACTCTGGCTAAAATCGAATTGCATCAGAATTGAACGCGTGAAGATACAAACAGAGAAGTACAAGGATCCATTGATGATGCTTGAAGCCTATTTAGAAGTTTCTCAAAAGTCAATGGCAACCGCAAGGAGGCCAAAAGTAATGTGCAACGTCAATACCTTGGACTACCCTCACGAAAATAAAATTGTACGAACTGAACAAGTAAATAAATAAATAAATAAATAACACAAGTATCGGTTTTATTTATTTATTCATCAGACATGCAGCACAATGGATAAGAAAGCTGCATAAAATCGGTGACCGATATCAGAAACAACCAATGACAGTTGGCCAGGTGAGTGGAGAGATAATTAATCAGAACGGCTTTGCTTTTTCTTTTCAGCGTCCTGATGTTATTTCATGTCAACATCATGCTGAAAAAGATAGCCTCAGTTATTTTGTCCCATGATTTGTCCCGATGAAAGTCTCATCAAATCTCATGAGTAATCATCGGAGAGTTTTGTAAATGAATTCTTTTAAGCAATAGAGGGTGAGTCTCCTTCAAATTATTGAACACACGCCTAAAGGGGAAATATGCAAGGCTTATTTTAAGCTACAAGAGGAAAGAGGAAAAGAAAGGAAAGGTGAGACAGAAAAAAGAGAGAGATGGGGAGAGAGAGAGATGGGGAGAGAGAGAGATGGGGAGAGAGAGAGATGGGGAGAGAGAGAGATGGGGAGAGAGAGAGATGGGGAGAGAGAGAGATGGGGAGAGAGAGAGATGGGGAGAGAGAGAGATGGGGAGAGAGAGGGAGGGGGAGAGAGAGAGAGGGGGAGAGAGAGAGATGGCGAGCGAGAGAGAGAGATGGCGAGAGAGAGAGATGGCGAGGGAGAGAGAGAGATGGCGAGAGAGAGAGATGGGGAGCGAGAGAGAGAGATGGGGAGAGAGAGAGATGGGGAGAGGGAGAGATGGAGAGAGAGAGAGATGGGGAGAGAGAGAGATGGGAGAGAGAGAGATGGGGAGAGAGAGAGATAGAGGGATAGATAGATAGATAGATAGATAGATAGATAGATAGATAGATAGATAGATAGATAGATAGATAGATAGAGAGAGAGAGAGAGAGAGAGAGAGAGAGAGAGAGAGAGAGAGAGAGAGAGAGAGAGAGAGAGAGAGAGAGAGAGAGAGAGAGAGAGAGAGAGAGAGAGAGAGAGAGAGAGAGAGAGAGAGAGAGAGAGAGAGAGAGAGAGAGAGAGAGAGAGAGAGAGAGAGAGAGAGAGTGAGAGAGAGAGAGAGAGAGAGAGAGAGAGAGAGAGAGAGAGAGAGAGAGAGAGAGAGAGAGAGAGAGAGAGAGAGAGAGAGAGAGGAGACAAACAGCACAGGAAGAAACAGTTGCACAAAGACAAACAAATAATAAAAACAATGGATTGTCACAAAACACAATTGATAAGTAACCTCCGATGGCAGAAGTGTAATCAATTTTTTCCCTTGTAGATATGGATAATGGAGACTCGGGTTCGACGAGCTCATCATCCAAACAGATGCAAGTCCACCAACAAAGGTGTCGCAATGACTTTTCATGTGACTGGTCAAGCACACCTTTTTGGCATGAGCTTAACAGCATGACATGAATATTTTTTTTTTATGTAGGGTCTGCAAGTCGGAGCACGAATGCAACGGTATTGCACCACCACGGGAAGAATAAACGAGCACGCACGTGCACACGAGCAGCTTACTGCAATCTGTGATCGAACATCACGGCAACAACACGTGACACACGCGTGGTAGACACCTAGACATTAACCACGCTAAAGCATGGGATTAAAACCGCTACCGTTATACTCTACACCAGATTGATCAAACACTAACTTTTTGTAATTATTATTATTATAATACACAGCACGCACATTTTCATGGGGTTGTCTCATATACGTACTCATCTATTTTCACATTATTTATCCTTTTTTTTTCTTTTTTTTTTTTACAAGGAGGGAAGTCACGTGATGCAAACTTGTACTAAAATTGGCATCCAAGAACAAAAGCCAGATGAGGGAAAACAGTTCAGATATAAATAAAGATGCGATATGGTTGAGGGGAAAGGAATTCTAATGGCAATGTCTCTTTCAAATTCCTTCGATATTTCCTTCCTTTAATTTTTCACCTCGATCCTCCACAATTACTTCCATTCCTATTTATCTCGACCCCCACCCATCCTCCCTTCCCCATTTATTACCCATCAGACTTCCTAGGCCTAGCAACCACAGTGCTGAGCTGCCTGGGCCGGAGCGTCACTCAAGCTGGGCCCCTTTTTGCCTGGCGCGGCTGCCGACTCTCCCTCAAGACTGTCTGCCATTTTCTCACAGATGATGGCAACCAGACGCTCAAATGTCTGCCGTACATTGATGTTGTCTTTTGCGCTCGTCTCAAAAAATTCAAAGCCTGTTGGGGTCATGGGATAAACAAACAAACAAAAAAAAAAACAATGAAGTTGTGATTTGAGATTGCTTTTACGACCTACACTGAACTGTCTAAGTTCTGCATCGTTCAGTTCATAGAGAGAATGGTATCCTGTGCGTGATGAAGATGTGGTACATTGTCTATTATATATATAAAAAAAATATATATATATATATATATATATATAAAAATATATATAAATAACATAGTGAAGTGCAACACAGGGAGGAACTCGAGGGGCACTCAGTTGAGCGCATACCTCCGCCACGTGATGCCTGATCCACGAGAACATAATCGCGCCCAATACATTTTTGAAATATCATGTTATATTGTTTTTGGCCCTTTCTCTCCAACCGTGAAGAATCACTTAAAAAAATTAAATTATTCTCAAATCCAGATCTTCACCAAAATCAAATCAATTCGTCCTTGCCACATACCCAACCTGCCCACCAAGTTTCATCCGAATCCGTCTGTAACCTTTTGAGATATCGTGCTATATATCACTTTTGGCCCTATCTCTCAATGGTGATGAATCACTTTAAAATTATAGTAGTCAGAGCTTGATCCGGATCTTCACCAAAATCTAACCAGTTCGTCCTTGTCACACACCGAACCTGTCGCCAAAATTTCATCCGGGTCCGTCCACAACTTTTTGAGATATCCTGCACAGACAAACAAACAAACAGACAGAAAGGGGTGAAAACATAACCTCCTTCACCTTCAATGGCAGAAGTAATAAACAATACATTATTAATTATTTTTCTCATTTTGTCTGGTAGGGGCTTGGTAACTACAACTTCATTGTGATGCAACTCTACAACAAACCAGAGGCCTTTATAGCTTCTCTTTATGAAAAGAAGCCCGAGATACAACATCCCATTGTTGCTCTCCAACCACTTGCATGATTGAACAAATACGTACAACAAATAACTGCAGTCTAGATAATAAGATGCACAAATATAATTAATCCTCGTTAACCTCTGCACATACATTTTCAAGATATTACCATTTGTAGTATCCTATACAATCCCTCTTCTGCATGTCTTGGTAAGTGTGTTTGTGCTTCAACGCACCATTCGACCCAGTCAGGCTACAAAATTTACACGCACACCGTATTACATTTCTCTTCTTGTCTGCATGGGATGATTATACGCCATCACCCAACCCACATCGGACATGATGGCCTGAGGTCGTGCAATCGCCCTTTAGCTGTCAAGTTTGGGGTCGATCCGGCTATACACTGTCACCCGCATGCTTTGCAGGTAGGATGTTGCATCAAATAGTGTGATGTACACCCTGGTAACATTAAGCAAGGGACCCATTTTCCAGCATTGAATGCTGAATGATGTTAAAATATCTAATGCTTGGTGTCTTTCCTTGAAGCGTAGGCGAGTTGTTACCAGTACCCATAGCCAAAGTCCGAATACCTGCCCAAACATGCAGGGCACTGCATCAGGGATACAGCAGTAATGATGCAATCAGCAGATCATAATCAGAGCCCAGTTTAACATGCATTCACAAATGACGACCCTACACCAGAGAATGGCCAGCTTAAAAATCAAGAATGAATTGCAAAAGCATCATGTCATCTCTGGTGAATATTAAGGAATGAATGAAACAGCATAGTCAATAAACCAATGAAATGCAAACAATAAAAGTAATGGCAGGTAATAGCACAGGAAGAGCATTATGGTCAGGCACGAGTTTATAAGATCAGGACGAGGCTTATTCTTGGAGCTCTTGGAATATTTGAAGTTAAACAAAACCAAAGCCAGTTTTGGTTTGGGGCAGTTTTCAGCATCTTTACTCTCTTCCCCTCAATGGTTACTTCCTACAGAATATCCATCTATCTCTATCTCTCTACATCTCCCTCTCTCTCCCCCCCCCCCTTTCCCCAAAAGTACATACCAAGTTGATCAGCGAGCTGACGTCCTTGCTGGGTACTGACAACACGCTCATCCTCCATATCAACCTTATTCCCCACCAGGAGGACCTGTGCATTATCCCAAGAGTACGTCTTTATCTGTGTTGCCCTGCCAAGAAAATAAAAAGAAATAAATCAAACAAACATTCAGCGTACAGTAAAAGATTTTTCAAAGGGACTGGACAAAAGGCAAACTGGAGGTGACTTTCATGGAAGAACCTGTTCAACTCATAAACTTGAGGAGGAGCAGGGCAGTGGATGCAAGATGCTGCGGCGATTGAAATAAAAACAAAAACTGAGTGGGATGCGAGAACAATGAACTGTAAGTATCTTTAAAAGTATCTTCACATTCGTGAAAGATCTTTTCAGGTGGACAAAAAGACATGACAAGGCTCATCGGCCTGGATCAGGTTGAATGTTGTGGGATGGCAGGATAACTCAGAAGCATTCATATTCTTTAACCTGCACTGTTATGGGTTCAATCATTGACAGTCAGCAGATCCGATTATAAAATGATATTTTACTGCATCATCATCAGGTGGTTAAGCCGTACTGATAAGAATGGCGTTCAAAAAGTTTTACAAAGCACATCTTCTTCTTTTGAATGCAGCGTATGGATGTGGGTAGTACCATTTGCTGAGAGAGCAGCTGTGCCATTAATGCAGTGGCCCCTGTAGGTTAAAGGAGGAATTTGAAATTTGTTTGAGGTGTCGGCGATAAGTCGCCTACACTTCACGAAGGACACCGTGGGATCTTTAACGTCCACAAACTACTGCCGGCAGACAGGATGCCCAGTTTAATGTCCATCCGAGGGACAGCGCACACATCGAGGAATCACCTTACCTGCACAAGCCAGATACTCATAATAGTCCAAGAAACAGTACTTTCTGGTTTTTCAAATATACAAGTACAAATGATTAGCAACAAAACATTTTTTTTCTTACTAATGATACAGACTTATCGAGCGGAAAATACAAAACAAAACCACGTCTCTTGTACTATTGAGAGTATCTTGTTGGTGGAACTGTTTAAACCCACCACATAAAGTAATCCGGCTGTCTTGTCCGCACCTACTTGTGAATCTTATAATATACCGTGGTATCTCGCATGGCACGTGTAAGCCATTGATCTGAGTACATAATAAAATCTCATCATGCTGCTGAGAGAGTAAACTGATTTTTCCAAGGATTTACAAGGAATTAAGGCACAGGGGGAGGCCATTCTGCCCATCATGCCTGTGCCACACCAACACCAGATTATAAATAAATACCCCTTCCCTTCGTGTGCAGCCTTTTTGGCTGCGACACTGGTACTCATTTGGCCGACCTCAGAAGGATGACAGGCTGAGTCAACCGCCTGGTTTTAATTCAGCCGGAACGGGACCTGAACTCAGGACCTGAGCATCCCAAGCTGCCACCCTAACCACTAAGCCAACACCAGGCTTTTAAAGGAAGGATCAGGTAGGCTCCTTGAGATCTGATATTTCTTACCTGTATTTTGACTTACATGTATCCTGGGTAAAGATTTCCAAGTCCTGCTTGATTGGTTAAGTTTGAATACGAGTTCCCTTACAAGGAAGTTCAATGCAGAAGCAGGCCACTCGGCCCAGTAAGCATGTGCAATGGTTGCCAACCTATGGTTGTTAGCCTGTGCTCTTCTTCTTCTCCTTCATTTCCCTTCCCTTTATAATGGGTGAGGTCCAACGTTAACAAGCTTCTGCCCTGCCTCGACCATAACACTCCTCCACTTCCCCCTATCCTCTGCAGCCATCTCTCTCCACTCTCCAACCACCCCCACCTTGTTGATATCCCTCCTCCCACAATCTTCCCATCTCATCCACGGTGTACCTCCTTTCCTCCTACCTTGCTCCCTCAACCTATCCACTCTCTTTGCCATTCTTTCTTCCTCCATCTGCACCAAACCTCCAGCCCACTTCAGCGGGCTTTCTTACCAATCTCCACGTAAGGTCATCTGCATTCCAATCTCCTCCCTCAGTTCATCCATCCTCCTATCCACCATCTTCACTCTACAATCCTCCTGTCCAAGTTATTTTCGCAGACCTGTAACTTCTGTTGTTGTCTCTGTCAGTGTCACCGTTTCAAGACCATAAAGGGAGGCCTACACTCTATCCTTTAAAGTTTAAACACTGAGCATCAATCAAGGAAGCAGCACATCCCATTTTCATAGTCTTTGGTATGACTTGGCTGGGGTATGAACTGCTGACCCCCACAAGACCTGATACCATCACAGCAGATACCCGAACCATTACACCACCGAGTCATTCATATTTATTATGCAGTTAAGCCTGGTATTGGCTTAGTGGTTAGGGTGGTGGCTTGGGATCCTAGGGTCCTGAGTTCAAGCCCCGTTGGCCGCTGAATTAAAATACACCAGGAGGTTGACTCAGCCTGTCATCCTTCCGAGGTCGGCAAAATGAGTACCAGTGTACTGGTAAGGGGGACACTGCATCAGCGGCATGACCGCGTCCCAACCAATGATGCAACCAGCAGCCACAGGCTGCACTCGAGAGAGAGAGATTATGCAGTCCACCTCCAATGCCACATTCTCTAACCTGAGCTAATCTCCTACATAGTGCCTCATAAAAAGTGTTTTGAAAGTGCAGATATATAGAATATCTCTTGCACTACCATTATACACCCAGATACAGTAGATATCTCTTCAAAAAAAAATCTTGGTAGTTTTGTAAGGTACATCTATCTGATTGAACCTATGTGGACCATTTCTAATGATTTTAACCCTTTCAAGATACTGCCTCACAAAGTGTCTAATGATAGTTTTCATGAAAACCTTCCTACATTACCAACCAAGATGGGAATCTACTGTCGGAAAATTCTGGACAAAATGCAATAATCATGACACTTATCACTGTACCAAGACATAAAGTGGATTGGCCAAGCCTGGTTTCCATCCATCCATCCATCCATTGGGACCATACTCTGTTCAGAGTGTTGGTGCTGCCGAAGCAGTCTCCTTGGCTATTGGGCACAATCCTGGACGGGTCGCCACTCCGACACAGGATACCAGCAAGCTGGCAATCATTTTGCCGACCTCGGAAGCATGTCAGGCAGAATCAACCCCACTTGGTATTAATTTAACAGCCGAGGGGGATTTGAACTCGGGATCCTAGGATCCCATGCCTACCACCCTAACCATCAAGCCAACACCAGGTGTAAGCCTGGGATGAAGGACCAAGTACCTTTATTTCTGCCAGATTCTGAAAACAGTGAAATGCATACAATCCCAGTTAAGGCATGACAGATGACCCTTTCCTTGCTATAATTAACAAAAATTAGACAAGTTTATTTTTCTTACTCACATCCATGGGAACTCTGATACCCTTACAGCGAACCGACCAATTTTGCTTTCCCATCTGAGCAATTAGCTACGGAGGCCGAAATCTCAAGTTCAAATATCGTATACTGTACTTTATTAATCTGTCCATTGTCGATTCATGTCCAAGTAATTCACATAAAAGTACACCGCCGATGTCTCCGATTATGTCCTAGTCCAAAATGTGTTGTATGTCCAAATGAGTCTGGCACGCTGTGGAAAGAAAGTTAACTCTTAAATGCTTACAAGGCTTGGACCTCGTTCTGTTTTACTGAAACAAAAGTTTGGCATCTTGCTCTGCCTGATATAAATCACTGTGTTAACGTCAGCTTCTCCTCGCTTCCCACGGTGAACAACATACCTCGATAAATGTCCTGTCCATTTTATCCACTGAAGGTGATTTGGGAAGGAATTTGTGATTTGTTCAGGGCGCCGATGACAACTCGGCAACTCTTCACGAAAGACACTGTTGGATCTTCAACGTCCACCGACTAATACTAGCAGACGGGTGACCAGGCTAAACAACCATCCGAGGGACCGGCACACAACCCCCCCGTCTGAGAAGCACCAATCAGACAGTATATACTCAGGTCGGGAATCGAACCCACATTGACAGTTCAAAAGTGAGTGTGCCACCACTGCACCATCCTGTCGGACAGGTTTGAACCAACGTGAGTGGAAGGGAATTATTAAATTTATAAGGAATGTATTGGCCTGTAAACTGTTTCGTCTCTGGATTCTCTGAATTACGCTGCAACAGAAATCTAATTTATAATAACACAAACAGAGGATACATACAAAACATTCATGACATGGAAGCAAATATATCATTTCATTCCAAAGTCCTGCCTTTTAAGCAATTTCAATCCTGGTTGTCTGGCCCCTTTGAAAGATCGACATTGCCAGCACAATAGCTAGGAAAGTGTAACAAACTCTTGGCATTGTTGCAATCCCAAACAAATTTCCAAGCTAAGATCAGATAGCTGAGTTCTGCTGGAGTCTGAAAAAAAACAAAAAACAATTATGACACGATCTAAGACACACGAGGCAAGAATAGTTCCCAAACTGTCCCCATTAATAATACTAGTACGTGCCCGTACGTGCAAAAAAAACAAAAAACAACAACTTTAAAACCGTGAGCCAGAAACAACAACCACACAGGCCGTTCCTTCGCTCTCGCGTGCCCGTACGTGTGTGCCAGTACGTGCGTGGCCGTACGTGCAAACCAAAAAAAAAACTTTCAAACCACGAGCCAGAAACAACCACACAGGCCGTTCCTTCGCTCTCGCGTGCCCGTACGTGTGTGCCAGTACGTGCGTGGCCGTACGTGCAAACCAAAAAAAAAACTTTCAAACCACGAGCCAGAAACAACCACACAGGCCGTTCCTTCGCTCTCACGTGCCCGTACGTGTGTGCCAGTACGTGCGTGGCCGTACGTGCAAACCAAAAAAAAAACTTTCAAACCACGAGCCAGAAACAACCACACAGGCCGTTGCTTCACTCTCGCGTGCCCGTACGTGCAAACCCCCACAAAAAAACAAACAAAAAGAAACTTTCAAGCAAACACACAGGCCGTTCCTTCGCTCTTGTAAACGACGACTGGATTGGGACATTGTGTTTATCTATAAATGCGCATAAGAAATCGAGAAATTATTGGAATACAGTAAGTCATCACGATCCGAAGTGGTGCGTGCCCGTACGGAATGTTCACATGCATTCCACAAATTATTGCTTGCATTGAAGTAACAACTGCTGTGATACTTATACACACAGTTAATTAAAATCAAAATTAAAATCAAGTTTACCTCACTGTCTTTGCTTGCCATGACATTCACTGCCATTGACCATTGCCACTCCTACGCCACGGTAACTAAGGCACCGATCCCCATTGTAACCGGCACGGCACGTGACGTCATCGTCGGCCGGCCACGCACTGGCCTGCGCAGCCACGCCTACGCAGCAACGTGTCCTTTCATTGGCTGGTAAATAAATGGCCACAACTTGGGAAGCACTTGTCCGATTAACATCAAACCTTGAAAAGGCACATACTCAGGGTCCCAGCAATATACCTGGCAAGTTTCAATTAGATCGGACCAGTGGTTGTCGAGAAACAGCGGTCACAGACACACACACACACACACACACACACACACACACACACACACACACACACACACACACACACACACACACACACACACACACACACACACACACACACACACACACACACTGCTGGAATTATAGATAGATGAACATGGCATTGTCTTTTCCTTTGTCAACCGATTGGTGTCGAAGCACAGCAGTTCATTTGTTTTTGGACGATGTATGTTTTTAGGCTGTTTGCACCATTTCCAAGGATATTTCTCTTTTAAATTAGAAAGTAACCAACGTACTCAGTTGATTTTGCGATTGTTTATCAAGTGACCTCATGCTTGTGTAACAATCTAAAATCATATGAAATAAATAAATTGGGCAGCAGGGATGGCAACATGATCTGAGAATTGTGGCAGTGAACCAAAGGAACGGGTTTGGATCACAACTACATGTTTACCTTGAAACCTAAGATGTTTGGATCACAACTACATTAGTTTACCTTATAAGTTAAGATGGTTCAAATGAAAACATATGGATAAAGATAATAATAATTACCTTTGTGCATCGGTTCGAAGAGGATTACTGTCTCTACCTTACCTAACCAATTATCTACCTAACCAAGTTTTCATCAAAACACATGTGGATAAGTATTGACAAAAAGTAATAGCAAAGTTTACACTCGAGTAAACATACTGACAGTGGGGCAGCAGGTGGATGGGACAGGCCAAGAATGAGGAGAGGCAGGGAGGAAACCTGCAAGAAAGAGGGTTGGGTTCGGTCGAGTTAATAGGGGGTAGAAAAGATCATGGGTAGGGATGGGGAGGAGGAATAGTGACATAAGAGATTTTCTTTCTTAAGTCAGTCGATTTGGGGGGGAGGGAGTGGGGGGGGGGAGTTGGAGGGGGATTATAAGGAAAATTAAAAACTTTTACCCCTATAATTGTCACAGCCAAAAACATGACATATTCGAACAGCATCAGTAACTTCACTGGGCTGACAGGATAGCCTAGAAGTACACACACTCGCCTCTGAGCTGTCTAGCCTACGTTTGAATCCTAACCCAGTTATAAACTAGGGTGATTTTCCAGGTGCTTCCCAGGTAGGGTGATTTATCAATGCGAGTATGATCCCTTGGATTGATGTTAAACGGGCGTCCCATCTGCCAGCATTTGTTGGTGCACGTTAAAGATCCCACGGTATCCTTCGCGAGCAGTAGGCGAGCTATTGCTGGCACCATGGCAAAATCCCAAATTCCTGCCCTAACCAGCAAAGGGCATTAGCGGCACAGCCGTGTTCTCAGCCAATGATGCTACGCGGGCAGCCTTGTGCTGCGTAACAAAGAAAGAAGTAACTTCACTCAGCACTGGGAAAAACGTGCGACACTGGATGGAGGCTCAATTTAAAAAGACTAATATCTGTACTGAGTTTCGCTTCATGGTCAAAGGAGAAAACTTTTTGACCCCCTCCCCCCATCATTGCCACAACCAAATACTTTCCCTACAAAAAATCTATGGATTATCAAGAGTTCTTTTTAATATATATATATATATATATATATATATATATTTTTTTTTTTTTTTTTTTTTTTTAAGGTCTGATTAAAATCTGATGAGAATCTCATTGAATTTCAATAATTTTTAAGGGAATTTTAATACTTTACTGTAATCAATTTTTTAACCACTATTGATGATTACACATGCAAAAGTCTCAAAACACAATTAATATTCCATTGACCAGGAATTACCAATCGAGGAAAAATAATAATAAAAGATCGTCTGATAGATACGGTAGACTCACCAATCCTGGACAGCATGAAAAGAATCTTCATTGGTAATGTCATACATAAGCAGGAAACCCATAGCACCACGGTAGTAAGCTGTGGTGATTGTGCGGTACCGCTCTTGTCCGGCTGTGTCCTGACAAGAGGTAGACAGAAGCTAATAAAATGAGATGAAAATATAAAGAGAAGCACTACTAAAAACAAGATGATCAAAATTATATTCCCACTTATCCTTATAATCAAGGAGTCAGAATAAGTACCGAGCCAGCCAATGGAAAGCTGGTGTGTCACACCAAGTCAGCCGCTGCCCACCACAAATGACACCAAGTCAGACTTATTAACTTACGGACACAAATTTACATTTTTTGTCATAACTGCACGATTACAAACAAAGGCAGACTCACAATCTTTCCACTCACCCAAATCTGCAGCTTAATGCGCTTGTCATTACGACAGACGGTCTTGACTTTGAAGTCAATGCCGACAGTACTGACGAAGGCGGAGGTGAACGTATCATCTGCGTATCGGAACAGGAACGATGTCTTTCCTACGGAGCTGTTTCCTATGATGAGCAGTTTAAACATGTAGTCGAAATTCTGATCCGACTCTCTCGGAGGGGCTGGACCGGATTCAGCAGCTGAGGCCATGGCTACCGCTGCAGACAAGGTGGAAAGAGGAATGAAGAAGAAACTGGGGGTGGTGGGAACAGTGGGGGGATTGGGAGGGGGCAATCACAAACAATAAAAGACATCGTGAGGTGACTTCGAAGGGAATGAAGGAGGAATGTGAAAAGCGAAGGTTGGGTAGATAATGAAATAAATGCAGACCAATACAAATGGAATGAAGGTGAAAATGAGTGAGGGAATGTAGAATTGTAAATTAAAGTCATAAATTGGATATTTTCATTCCCACCTCACATCTCCTTTGAAAGCAGTAAAGCATCAAGAGCATGTCAGCCCAATAACCAAAAAGCCCAACAGACATTGCCATGCCAACAAAGATTCGTCAAAGCAATGGAAAGGGCACTCCATCCTCCCACATCCGGGACGTATCGTGGTCGCGGTCAAGTGGACCACCGAGACCCGCTCCAACGGTCATTAAGCAATCGAGATACGATTCGAAACGCCTACCGACAAGAAATATCGTGGACTGGGAGAATATCCGTTTTATTTGTTGTTTTCCATTTCGTCTCCATTCGGTAAAACATCCTTTTGCTTCGCCAATTGTCCCGTCGAGCCCTTTTATTGAGCTCACAGGGAAAAAAATAAAGAAACAAATCGTATTTTGGGAAACGTTACCGTCCGATAACATTATCAAAACTCCGTGGCCTTTACAGTAATTATCACAAATCTAAACACTGGAGTACAGCGGGCAATCTGACAATCTCAAGCATCAAATTTACTCGGCTCCATGTGTTCCATTCTAAACAACACTATAAAAATAATTTCTCAGCTTAATGTCTGTTTGTCGAGCTACATGCATCAGTGCTTGTCGGCCCATCTGTGCCCTGTGCTTGCTGGAAATTCGGTTCTCATCCTGTGCTGTAAACCCAAGATGTTAATGCAATTAGCTGATTGAACTGCAAAAATGCTCGGCTGGCAATCGGCTGCAGGTGGGAGGGGTTAGGGTTGGGGTGGTGGTGGGGGGAGGGTGGTGGTGGGGAGGGGGGAGGGCAGAGTGAGATGGGGCAAAAGGGGCAGAGAGAAAGACGGCTGCAAGCAAGGCGTGACATTTATCACACTGTTCAGCCTTCTTGTCTTACACTGATTAATTCATCAGAGCACTGTACTAACCAATGGGCAGGTGAGGGCAAACGGGGAGAAAAAGAAAAATAAGGAAAGCAATACGTTTTCTTTCACATCATGCACATCCATTTATAACAATCGTTTATGATATCACCTCTCCCAGAGGACGGAGTGCCCCATGGTGCTGCACCCTGTTTGTATACCACCAGGGCAGCAGTTTACGATCAAAGTTGAATTATATTGAACGATGCAACACAAGTGAAAAGGAGTACGATCTAATGCTAACCTTCTTCCACGAAAGAAAGAAAAACGAGATCATTAAGATTCATTGGACTGCTAAGGTAATCCAGGGGTGATAGGATACCCTCAGCCTAACCCTAAGGTGTGTGTATGTACACTCGCCTCGACGTTGTGTACGCCGGTCTCAAATGTCGACCAAGCTACAAACTCCCACCCTGGTGTTTTGCATGCAGGGCGAGGCATCGACGCGTGCACCATCCATCCGATAAACCTTAAGACAACAGGATCCGTTTTCGGTTTCAGCACTGATCATTGGTGGACGTAAAAGATGCCGTGAAGGGTAGGTAGGGTAGGCGAGGGGTAGGTAGGGTAGGTGAGGGGTAGGTAGGGTAGGCGAGGCGTAGGTCGAGTAGACTAGTAGGTAGGGTAGGTGAGGGTAGGTAGGGTAGGCGAGTACGTAGGGTAGGCGAGGGGTAGGTAGGGTAGGCGAGAGGTAGGTAGAGTAGACTAGTAGGTCGGGTAGGCGAGGGTAGGCGAGGGTAGGCGAGTACATAGGGTAGGCGAGGGGTAGGTAGGGTAGGTGAGGGGTAGGTAGGGTAGGTGAGCGGTAGGTAGAGTAGGCTAGTAGGTAGGGTAGGCGAGGGTAGGTAGGGTATGTGAGGGGTAGGTAGGGTAGGCGAGGGGTAGGTAGGGTAGGCGAGTGCATCTCGCGAAGGGTAGGCGAGTTATCACCCGCACACCGAACGAATTAAAATCTCCTGCCCTGACTCAACGGCAAGGCAATGGCAAACGACCTGGGAACCACTTCTGTAAAGAGGATGGTTCAATGATGATCAGGTGACTCCGAACCATCAGCACCGACAGGTGAATGTACACCTGGAAAGAAAGCATGCTTGGCACACACGTAACCATCAGGGTCTGTAAGCGAGTAGAGGTGGGGTGCAACGCTCTTCCATGAGCCTCGACCATGTCCACAAAAATAAAACACAACAAAGCTTGGTGGAGGAGGAGGAGGAGAAGGAGGAGAAGGAGGTGGAGGAGGTGGAGGTGGAGGAAGAAAGGCGTTAATTGGAGGGAATGTAAAAATAATTAATACGAGTGGAGTGATCGATTCGTGGCGATGGGAACACGTACACACACACACACACACACACACACACACACACACACACACACACACACACACACACACACACACACACGCACACGCACACGCGCGCGCACACACACACACACACACACACACACACACACACACACACACACACACACACACACGCACACACACACACGCACGCGCACACGCGCACACACAGACACACACACACGCACACGCACACACGCGCACACACACACACACACACACACACACACACACACACGGACACACACACACACGCACACGCACACACACGCACACGCGCACACACAGACACACACACACACAGACACACACACACACACACGCACACGTGCACACACAGACACACACACACACGCGCACACACAGACACACACACACACACACAGACACACACACGCACACGCGCACACAGACACACACACACACAGACACACACACAGACACACACACACAGACACACACACACACAGACACACACACGCACACGCGCACGCCCACACACAGACACACACACAGACACACACACACACACAGACACACACACACAGACACACACACACACACACACAGACACACACACACAGACACACACAGACACACACACACAGACACACACAGACACACACACAGACACACACACAGACACACACACAGACACACACACACACACACACACGAGGCCGATGTGCACGCAGGTGGCGTTCGGTCCGATCGATCTAAAACAAATATTAAATAAATATTTTTTAAGGATTATAACTTGGAATCCCATGGAAATGGCTGGCGGGACGTGAGGAATTCTGACCATTTATCGGAGAGCGAGACAAAGACACACAATCCGCGAAATGGCCGTTATGTGTGTATAAATCACGGAAATAAATAAATACAGAATTATAAAGCGCTGGGAGAGAAGCAAAATCACAACGTAAACCAATTGTCATGTTTACTCGATTACTCGGTTACTCGATTACTCGGTTACTCGATTACAGACATGTAAAGCGTCTATTCGTAAAACGCCACAGAAAAATATAATAAATACCTCGTACGTCACGGAATCTGTCGATCGAAGACGTGGACAACGGGCGGACGAGGTACTACAACGTTCGAATCGGAGCAGACGGAAGGACGGGGCCGACTATCGAATGATTTTTCAAACATTAATGACGTCCGTCCGCGAATATCACGTCTCACCGAGCCTCGAGCTCCAGCCTCAGAAGGGCTGTTCGGAGGGACCGGCCGGGAGGAGGAGCACACCGCCGGGGCACCGACCAATCAGAGGCGAGATCTCGGGCGGCTGACCAATCAGCGTTTGTCGCAGTGTCCGGAGTGACGTCACCAGGCGACGGCGACGGCGACGGAGGGCTGTTCGAGCGGTCGATGGTCGACGAGAAAGCGATGACGTCGTGAGGCGAAACGGTCTTGTTGAATGCTGGAGGAGGGAGACAGATAAACACGGAGGTGTCCGTGCGCAGAATGCGGTCATTTCCCCTCAGCTCGATCATTCATTCTCCTGCGCTTCCGTGCCATTCCTTGGTTACGGTCGTGCAGACGGCGTCAGTGACGTCGAACGGAATAATAATGAATAAAAACACCCGGTTTATTTCGCGACTCCAGCACACCCAGCCCCATGGCGTCGCATTCTCCCTCCGGGGAAAACGTGTCAACCCTAAAAATGGTCACCGCAGCCCCCACATGAGCACGTGTAATTAAAATGGGCGCTAAAAATAGTTACATTCAACGTTTTATAACTTCGCTTCATTCGCACCAAATCCAAAATGGAATCCAAGAATCGCATGCTCGATTTAAATTTCCCACCGATTACTTGGTTGAGGTCATCTTCAGGTCTACAGGTAGGGGGCCATGAAAGGTCTCGGCAACGAGCTGTCTCCACACGCGGTGGTCAAGGACTCGAGGGGATGAGTCGCCAGTGGGATGGAGCTTTGAAAGTCCATTTGACGTTAATCCCTTTGATCTACTCAAAGCTCTCGCAAGGCTCATGGAGGAGAACAGGAAAAGAGGGGAGGGAAGAAAGATGGAGAGATGAGTTACGTCGGGTTGATGGTGGTGCACAAGATTGCATTGGAGTGCGTGCACCACCAGTTGCTTTTGTAGCCCGGAGGGAAGAGTTCGAACGGGTAGTTTCACAATGTGAGAAAATAGGAACAAAACGGCAGGTGTACAGATACTAACGGCAAGACTCGATTTTTAGAATTTAACCAGGAGGGGGTAACTCGAAGAATACGTGACATCCTTGAGTACCTGTGGATGGCCGGAGGGCTGATAGAGCAGACGGAACCACACGGGATGAGAGGAGGTAAACCACAAACCCGTCTCTGCGATAACGCAGCAAGAGAACTTGTGCTTCGGTATCATGGCAGGAGATTACAATAATAGTGAGAGCTTTAGATAGTGAGATGTCTCTCCTCGATTTCAGAGAATCCAGGAGACATACGATTGTGAGGCACTAACCCATAGTAGAACCTGGTGTGGGCTGAGCGGTTAGGGTGGCGGCTTTGGATCCGAGGGTCCTGAGTTCTAAGCCCCATTAGTCGCTGACTTATACACCAGAGGGTTGACTCAGCCTGTCATCGTTCCGAGGTTGGCAAAATGAGTACCAGTGTGTAGTGGTGGAGGGGCACTACATCAGCAACACAGTCACACTTCTATGAAATGATAGCTACCCTGGCAGCGAAGCTGCCATAAGCAAGAAGACTAACCCATAGTGGAGACTAGAACTCCATTGAGCTACAGCCAAATACCTTGTAGACTGAGTAGCTCTCATTTTTGCTATATCAGAACATAAGACCCATCGCTTCGCTGTCAGAAACACCAATCTTTACTGTGATGGCTAATCAATAGGGCAAGAAGAAAAAGGATACCTTGGAGTGCAGGGATAACCAGCGTCACAAGTTGGTGTTTGCGGTTTTGCCACGTGTGCCTATGTAACCATGAAAAATAATTTTTTTTTTCATCACAAACCTTCACGAGGGTTCCCTGAATCCACCGTCGTTGGATTTATTGAAATCTGTGAATCCGTTCAAGTTATAACACGACACAGACAGACAGACTGACACAGCTCCTTTTATAATATGGATGGTATGCCAAAGAGAGATTTGGCTGATGGAGAGACCTATAAGTTCAAGAGACTGAACCTCTTCCAGTGGCTGACTGTTGAAATAAGTGGCTTTGTTTGACGATCTTTCCAGAACGACAAGGTGACATGAACAACAGCCAGGATTGAAGGGCATGTTCCATTTGTCAGAAAAATATAAATAACTAGAAAGCATCTGAAAATGCAAAGCCCACGCACATCCGCTTTGTACTCAAACTTAACTTGACGAAAACGAGTTTAAAAAAAACCCATAAAAATAATTGTATATTTTATTCATTTGTGTTCTCCACAATCTCATCTTAAAGCGTTGTTGAAAATTTTATGACAAAAGCTCAAATAGTAAAATAAACCAATGTCACCCGCAGGGTGACCTGTATCTTGCCAAAAGGTGACCACATGTGACTTCTTTAAGGTCACACTGAGGTGAACAGAGCTGCTATCCACCAGGAGCGACTCCTTGAGGAATATCTGCCTACAAGAGATTCCGATGAGAATCGTTCTACAGAGTAACCATGAAAAATATGCGGTTGCCTCATAACGTCACCAAATGATGTCATAATGTCTCAAGCTTGACATATCAAGAAAGCACTCATCGAGGTGTTCAATTTGAGGTACTACATGATATGGTTCCTAAAACTTGAAAATTTGACCTTGGGGTCAAATGTTTGACCTTAGGTGCTAACCATGAAGGTCAAGGCCAATCACCACCAAAAATTAATCAGCTGAGCGCCAGACCATGAACTATATTCCCATGAAGTTTGAAGACGATCCGATCAAAATTACTCAAAAAATAAGGGTTTCGTCGACTCCCCTGATTTGCGACAAAGTGACCTTGACCTTCAAAATTTTATGCGCTGAAAGGGACCTCAATGGGCCTCTGATATGCGAAGCTACAAAAGTTCCCAATGATAACTGTGCTCTGCAGAGTGATTTATACGTGATTACAGACAAATAAACAAACAAAAAAAAACATATGAAGGTCAAGGCCAATCGCCACCAAAAATTAATCAGCTGAGCGACAGACCATGAACTATATTCCCATGAAGTTTGAAGACGATCCGATCAAAATTACTAAAAAAATAAGGGTTTCGTTGACTCTCCTGATTTGTGACAAAGTGACCTTGACCTTTGACCTTCAAAATTTTGTGCGCTGAAAGGGACCTCTATAGGCCTCTGATATGCGAAGTTACAAAAATTTCCAATGATAACTGTGCTGTGCAGAATTTTTTTATATGTGATTACAGACAAACAAACAAACAAAAAAAATAAACCAATGTCACCTGCAGGGTGACCCGTATCTTGCCAAAAGGTGACCACGTGTGACTTCTTTAAGGTCACACTGAGGTGAACAGAGCTGCTATCCACCAGGAGCGACTCCTTGAGGAATATCTGCCTACAAGAGATTCCGATGAGAATCGTTCTACAGAGTAACCATGAAAAATATGCTTTTTCCTCATAACGTCATCAAATGACGTCATAATATCTCAAGCTTGACATATCTAGAAAGCGCTCATTGAGGTGTTCAATTTGAGGTACAACACGATATGGTTCCTAAAACTTGAAAATTTGACCTTGGGGTCAAATATGTTTGACCTGAGGCGCTAACCATGAAGATCAAAGCCAATCGCCACCAAAAATTAATCAGCTAAGCACCAGACCATGAAATATATTCCCATGAAGCTTGAAGACGATCCGATCAAAATTACTCAACAAAATAAGGGTTTCGTCGACTCCCCTGATTTGCGACGACAAAGTGACCTTGACCTTTGACCTTGACCTTCAAAATTTTGTGCACTGAAAGGGACCTCTGTAGGCCTTTGATATGCGAAGTTACAAAAATTTCCAATGATAACTGTGCTCTGCAGAATTTTTTTATACGTGATTACAGACAAACAAACAAACAAACAAAAAAAAAAACATACAAGCTGACGAACATATCTTGCAAAAACTTCGTTTTGGCAAGATAAAAAACATACAAGCTGACTAACATATTTCGCAAAAACTTCGTTTTGGCAAGATAAAAAACAAAAAAGTTATGGTGCAGACAGACACACAGACAGACAAACAAACTAGGAAGTGATTGCAAAACCCCGTCTTCCACTGCACAGGAGATGGGCTAATAAATTGCAGATTGTGATGCAGCTGCTATTTGCCCATCAGGGGGATGGGGTAGTTTACCACACAATGTGGAGTCTGCAAAAAGGGAGGCAGAGTTCTCCAGAGCATCGGAGATGCCATTTACATAGATGAGGAACAAGATTGGACCCAAGACAGAATTTGGGCACAACAGCCTCCACTGGGAATAGAGAGAGTTGCATTGATATCGAGAGCGGCACTCAGTAGAGTGCATACTTCTGCCAGGCTGAACAGTTTACATTTTGTATCCCACTGATCTTGGCTGCACCTGGATGGGTTTGAGGGTTGTGGAGTAATGGCTGAAGCCCAAACCCTATCCAGGTTCCTCCTCACTTCTTCAGGTTCCTTCTTGGTCTTCCATTTGATTTCAATTTTTAACTGCCAAGAAAGCAGAGTAAAATTATCTCAGTCCTCTATGCGCATGTATGACAGGGACAAATTCGAGCCAAAATACTGCTAAACTGCAGGTTTGTTTTCCGATTCGTTGTCAAAATATCACATTCAATTAAAAATGAGTTGTTCCTCGATCATTAACTGACGTTTGTAGACAGACAGACAGACAGACAGAATGAATCAATTTCCTAACCCTGCTCTTCGCTTTGCTTGTGCAGGGTAACAATGCATTGACTGTGCGAGTGTAGAAAGTCAAAAATTCAGGAATGAATCTGGCCTTGAATGCCACAGGCACATAGCTTGGCAAGGAAAGCAGGATGCCAGTCTGTGTCAAATGCTCGAGATATGTCCAAGCAGACGGTCTTGACGTTTTCATTGACATTTAGGGCCTCCAACCATTGTTGAGTAACCAGGACAATCAAAACTGATGGTAAGAGATCAAGCTGTTTGAAAACAGGAAAGACTCGACACCAGCATCAATGATGGATTAAATGACTGATTACAATTACAAGTTAGCTCACTGGCCTGTAATTGAGACCATCGTTTGCATTTGAGACCTTGTTGACTTGCAAGTAGATGAATTAGTCAAAGGAGGATAGGCAGATGAGCTGAAGATCATAGAGGAGAAGCAATCGGCAACAGAGCAGGGATTTGAGAACATGGGCACTGATGTTATCTAGGCCTGGAGCTGAAGCAGGATCAAGGACGGACAGAACTTTCTCTCCCATCTCGGGTGACAACAGAGTCTATTGGGCACAAGATGGGACAGAACAGAATGGGTTGGGTACACGAGATTTGGAGGCAAACACAGCGTTTAGACACTCTGCCTTACCTCGGGCAGAGTTTTAAAACTTTTTTCTGAAACGTAATATGGATGGCTGTTTTGCCTCTGACTCCATAGGGTACTCACTGCCATGTAGACAAACATTTAAATGAAGTCAAAGTAATCTTTAAATCCGCTCAATAAATCTGAGCTGCTTATAAGAAGCAACGCCCTCTGTACCTGACGTCAGAAAGGATGCCATGTGAGGAGTGAAATTGTGACGTTGCTGAACCACGATGTTTTCAGAATAACCAGGATTTTAGTGGACGTCAGCTATAACATTAAAAAATGAGATGAGAAATTAAACAATGGGGCATTTCAGCCTGAAAAACTTGATATACGTATTCTCAGCAGCTTTTCACAACTCCATTTCTTATTTTATTGTTTGCCATTGTTACAGGTTTATCACCAAATGCCCTCACCACCCACACTCGTGTTTTTTCCTAACTTAGTAATGAGGATGGGGAGATTTAACGTGGATATAACGTCATCAACATTAGAGGCACAACTTATTTGTAGACTCATTGGCTGGCAGGATAGCCTAGAGATACGCACACTCACCTACGAGTTATCTAACCTGAGTTTAAATCCCGATCCATAAATAAACTGTCGTCTTGGTGTTTCACAAGCAGGGCGATTCATCAATGGGTGCGCCGTCCCTCGAATGGACGTAAAACTGGTGTCCTGTCTATGAGCGCGAGACGTTAGACGTTAAAAATTGCACGGTGTCCTTCGTGAAGAATAAGCGAGCTATCGCCACCATCCTGAACTCAAGATAGCAAATAGTCTGGTCTTGAAAGTTCTTGGCACCAGGTTACACTGCTTGCTATCTTGCAGTTTTGCGTGTGGTATGGGGAGGGGGGATGTTCTGCACCGTAAACAAATTGCTGGTGGAAAGTCCACTCCATGTGAACGGTCTTCTTTGGATGTGACAACATACAAAAGGTGTTTGTAAGCGTGCAAGTGAAAAGCAATGGACAAGCAAGCAAAACATTACACAGTATATTTATTTTGTAAATTTCTATGAAAAATTCTTACACAGACACATTAACTTGCATCTCTAATCGCACACGTTTAATAACCTTTGCATCTCTCGATGGCCTATTCAAAGCCTTAAATGTGCACAACTTCATTTGTACTTGGGGGAAAATAACTTTTCATTTTATATGAGACCCAAAGTAAATGAAAACAAAAGGCTTATCGCATGCTCTCCGCCACCCCTCCCTCCAACATTGCCAAGGTGAGGGTAACGGTGCTAAAATACAGGTGTGTTCCTTCTCTCCAACAATTTCGAACTTGCTGTTATCACCATCAAAGCATGCACACAAAACACACGGGTAACAGTAAAGTCAAGGTTATTTATTTACCTTGGGCAAGGACTTCAAAATAAAAAAACTACTACAATATAAAGCATGGGAGAGAGAGAGGGAGAGAATTAAAAAAATAATTAAATAATATAAAACAGGAGTGGTGTACATTCCCATGAGCACCTCGCAGGGAGACGCAATTCATTCATCAACAAACTTATCCTGTTGGTCTGTTCAAAGTTTCAGATCTTCATTCTAACCCTCGTTTTAAAAAGGAGATTGCTTCAATTACAGCAATCAAGCTTCTCAAGAAAAATGAAGGTCCTTCAGAAGAAGATTGAATATCAAATCCTCCCCCCCCCACTCCCCGGCTGGATAAAGAACGAGAAAGGCTCTCTTCAGCGACATCGCCATATATGCCTCTGCCCACGTTATTACATCATTATACATACTTGTATCAAGCAGTGATTTAAATCCCTAAACCCAGATTCAAAATATTAAATAATTCTGGCTGCCAGACCATGCGTTCGATCAGGTTGAAATTTAAAACATATAATCCCCATGATGACGAGATCATAATTGTGACATTTCATATCGATTGATGAAGCGGTTCAAGAGAAAAAAAATTAAGATTTTCATTCAATCCAATATGGCTTCCAGACCATGTGATCTATTAATTATTCGTGAACACCCAAATAACCCCAAAGCTTGGGGAACATATGTGAGTGAAGTTTCCCCTCGATCTGTGCAGCCGTTCTGGACAAGAAGATTTTTAAAGGTTTATTCTTCAAAAAAAAAAAACATTGCTACCAAACCATATAACTGATGACATCATAGGTGTCGAACATTTTGTTCCTTGTGGATAGGCAATCATACCTGTAAGGTTTCGGCTTGATCTGTTCAGCCATTTCGGAGAAGAGTTTTGAAGGTTTATATGTTAAAAACAATATGGCTGCCAAACCACATGACCGATTATGTCAATTCCCCCCCCCTCTACCCCCTCCCCCCGCACCCCATACAATTTAGCCAGAAATGACCCTCATAATTTTTCATCATGATCAGATAAAGCGTTCGCCATATGCTATTATGACCTCATAATGAAGATACATATGACATCATCAAAAAATGACATTTCCCATGGGGAGTACTTGACACATGCCAAGTTTCAATTTCTTCCGTGGAGTGGTTTCGCAGATAGAGATCCAAAGTTTTTCCTTTTTTTTCCAACATGGCTGCCACACCACATGACTTATGACATCATAATTATCATTAGAACATTCTACATAAGTAATCACACCTATGGTGAAAAATTCAAATCAATTGGATAAGCAGTTGCAGAGAAAACAGAGAAAACTAGAAAGGCACTCGGTAGAGTGCATACCCCCACCCTGTAATGCCTGATCCACGAGAACATATCGGGCCCAATACATTTTTGAAATATCATACTGTATGTCGTTTTTGAGCCCTGTCTCTCAATAGTGAAGAATCACTTATAAAATTCTCGTAGTCAGATCCGGATTCAGATCTTCACCAAAATCGAATCAATTCTTTGTCACACTCCAAACATATCCACCAAGTTTCATCCGAATCTGTCCACAACTTTTTGACATATCGTGCTATATATCGTTTATGGCCCGATCTCTCAATGGTGAAGAATCATTTTAAACATTCTAGAAGTCGGATCCGGATTTGGATCTTCATCAAAATCTAATCAATTCGTCCTTGTCACAAACCGAACCTGTCCACAAAATATCATCCGGATCCGTCCACAACTTTTTGAGATATCCTGAATACAGACAGAAAGGGGGTGAGAAAACACAACCTCCTTCACCTTTGGTGGCGGAGGTAAGAAGCATGGACGGATGGACAACCCGAAAACATAATGCCACCGGCGACTTCATCAGCGGAGGCATAAAAACAGACTGTAGACAATATTTGGTTTGATAAAGGAAGACTTTACATCATGTGATTTAAATGACATCATCTGAAAAGGTGACATTTCATTGGGTGCCATGCAACAAAGAGAAAAGATTACATTAAAAAAAATATATTCACGTCTGTTTAACCAGAAATAGTTTCAACTTCAGTATACGACTTCTGCAAATCATATTACGAATCAAGTTACATTTGTCATCCGATGTTATAAAATGGAGAATGCTCATTTTGCAATGCTCCAAATGACACCACAGGTTGCTTTAGAACAACCTCAGCTCAGCAGTCGAGTATCCTTCCTTGGAGTGGAAACCTGCCTGTGATTATAACCCATAGCCAAAAAAACTGTTTAGTCAGAGCTGCTGCGCTTCAGACAGCATGATGCACAAGGAATCATCAGTAGAGATAGAATAAACTGACATCACCATGAGATCTTTGCCAGATTTCTGACATCAATGATAGTTGACTTTAAGGACTTCCTGTCAGTTCTGTTGCTGGAGGATAAGGTACTCATGTTGTCACAGTCCAAACATACCAATACCAATACAAATCATACTACAATTTGACGAGTGCATGCGTGTGTGTGTGTGTGTGTGTGTGCGTGTGTGCGTGTGTGTGTCCTTGGTTATCTCCATATATGGGTTTCAGAAGATGGAACAGAGTCCTCCCAGGTCTCAAAGTATCCACCTTTGTATGTGTTCAACTTTTATTCACGCCTGTAATGCTGGATGGATTGAGTTGAAAACTGGCGGTTATACTCATGGGCTGCATTGGGCAGGTTTTCCTATCACATATATATATATATATATATATATATATATATATATATATATATATATATATATATATATATATATACATACACACACACACACATAGCTCCTGGTGGGAGGGGGAACTACAAGTCATACTTCATGAACACATCCGTAATTATTCCATCTGTAAGAACAGGTTCTTTGCCAGTGGCTTTAATTATGACAAAGTTACAGCTAATATCCATTTGCTTCAATGGATATTGTAATAAAGATTAAAAATAAAAACTAACAAAAAATTTGGGGAATAACCTTCAAAACAGAGAATAAAATCAAATCTCACAAAATGAATTATTGAAATACTGATCAGAGCTTTGCATCAAGGTGAGAATTCCAAATAAATCAATGTCTTGCGGTCCAAAATTCTGTGCAAATTCGGCTAGAGTAGGCCACAGCGACATGAAATGCAGTTTAGAACTTTTTTTTTTCTTTTTTTTGCAGCTATTGAAAATGTATTATCACACTGCTATTCCAGGTCAAAGTTCATCTGACTTGCGACTTCCAATATCACCTGTCAGCTTCTCCTGGGCTTCCATCATTGATTTTACCACTGTGGTAAACAGGGGCGGAGAAGGAAAGAAGAACAGTACAATGAGCTGGCACCACAGCACGATAGACAAGTAAATGCAAAAGAAGCATGGTAAGAAATACAAGGATGTATACAGGGTTAACCAGTTTGGCATTCCGTTCTGAACACATGGATCATAAAGTTGGGATTGCAATCCCACATGCTTCTTCTATAACACCTCGGCTAGAGGTGAAAGCAATGTGACAGGAAGCTACAAAGGTAACAAAGTGATGAAGAAACAATTAGACACAAACAAGCAGATGGATGAATGAATGGAAAAAGAGGAAAACTTGCATGAGGAAAGAGGGAGAGGGTATAATGGGGAGGGTTAAAGGCTCTAAAAAATATCAAAGGGAACAATAGAACATGTGAAATCATGGTGGTGTTCCTGCTGTCTTGAATGCCTGAATTTGTTCACCGTCTACCCATGACCTTGTCCTATTATGTAAAAGTACACCGATATCACCTAAGGTCTTTGTCCTGCATATAATATCCCCACAATCTCCTCCATGAGCCTGACACAATCAAAGGAGGAAAAACTAAAAGTATAATGCCACAATACAAGTTAACATTACTAGCTTTACACGTGGTGTTCAAAAGGTGATACGAAGCAGATTCTTGCATAAGTTCAAGATATGCCAAAATAGAAAGTCCTTTGTTTTCAAACCCTTGCAGAGTTGTACCAAAGACTTTTAGAATTGTACGTACTGCTTCCTTGCTTGACTCTTAGCATTTAAAGAGATAGAACACAGACAAGCAACCAGATGATAAGTTTGCATTAATAGTGTAGGTTTTGATGTGCCTCATGGCCTCTTTTGTTAAAGTTCCTTGGAAGGGAACTCATATTTATTTATCATCATCATCGAGACAACATAGGGCTGGAGGATCAATCAATCAATCAATCAATCATTTCGGCTTATCGGGAATGTCAACCACTGGACAAGGCAGCACGAAGAATGGTGTGTCAAGTTTACAATAATAACACAATGTTTATAAAATTTACAAATATATAGAGAAATTATAATCATATACAGTAAAATTACATTCATATGTATATTATGCATCAAAATTAATGTATGGAATAAAAATGCAAATTAGCCAGAAATAAGGGAACATTTTCGATTACAACGAAAGGTATTATATTGTTGCGGATCTGCATGATTAGCCGGTGTGTACTTGGCAGCTCCGCTCGGCTGCACTTGATACGGTAAGTAACGCAAGTATGCATCAAGGGCGCGATTCCCCAATAAGGCAACCACGTTTTCCCAGTTAAACAGTTATTAGACGGAGGGCACTGGGTCACATGGTTAAATTATTGGCGTTCGCGGTCGATTAGTGACCCACCGCAACACTAATTTATTCGTGTGCGACGGCTTTGATTCCCGGTGAGTCCGGGGAGAAACCACGGATATCCTCTCCCTCGTAGTACCCCCACGACCCCAGAGCCGCAACAATATGATTGAACATTGGAAAAAATAAAATAATAAAAATACAAAAAAGAAGGGGGATGGACATTTCAGGATACAATATTGTGACATCATGCAATTTTTATCAGGTGTGTGTGTGTGTGTGTGTGTGTGTGTGTGTGTGTGTGTGTGTGTGTGTGTGTGTGTGTGTGTGTGTGTGTGTGTGTGTGTGTGTGTGTGTGTGTGTGTAGTGTACGTACTTCTAGGATGGCCTAAAGGTACGCACACTCACCTTCAAAATCTCTCGCCTAGGTTCGAACCCCGGCCCAGCTATAAGCTGTCATCCTGGTGTTTTACAGGCAGGGAGATTCATCATTGTGTGTGCTGTTCCTTGGATGGGCGTTAAACTGGCATCCCGTCTGACAGCATTACTTGAACACCATGGGATATTTAATGTCCACCTTCGTGAAGAGTAGGCGAGTTATCGCCAAGCACCATGGGGAAATTCCAAATTCCTGTCCTAACTACTTATTCGAGCATCAGGCCTGGCTAGCCAGTTAGTGAAAGACTTGAGCCACATATCTTCCCTGGCCAACCCCACAATAACATGAGAATAATTGTGGCTGTTAAAAAATATAAGATAATTGAAGCAACAGTCTTTCAAACTGGAAATACAGAATGATTCTTAGAAGCTAGCAACAAGTGATATATAAACAGGTAAATCAATTGATGGTCCTAACTTACTGTCTAAGTATTTTTGATGCTCATTTGCATTTCAAAAAAATATGTTGATTCATCAACATTAATGCATTAAATTAAGGGCTTGGGAAAACCTCTGCTGACATCACTATGGATTCCAAAATCTTCTGAGGGACATTTATTACCAACTTGGGGTTCAAAAATCTCTCGGCTAACTGAAGAAGCTTTTTGTTTGTTGAAAAAAAAATGATGAAATGGTTGAACAATTTGTCACAGTGTCCATTTGCACTGCAGTTTAAAATATTTCAGCAAAACACTCATACAAAAGTTTATTTTAATCAATCGATGTATAATCATTTAATCTTTCAATAAATAGATACGTAAAGGTTCGTTAAAAAAAAAAAAATATATATATATATATATATATATATATATATATATATATATATGCACATACATACACAGAGGTACTTTACTCATCAAATTTGTTAATTCCAAAATAAAAATTAAATTACACAACAAAATTTCCCATTTTGCTTGACTTACCCTGTTCAGCATCACTGTAATAATACTGGTACCGCGTTCGGGCCCGGTTCACCACCTCTGGATGCACCTTGCCGTGCATATCTAGCAGGATTGGTAGGTAAAATAAAAATAATAAGTTAGATATATTTGAAGAGAGGGAGGGAAGTAAAGTTAGGGAAGTAAGGGATGCTTTCCAGTAAGGTTGTGTAAATGACAGGTGGCAAATGAGTGTGTGATTTGATTGCACGGTTACTGAGCTGACGATGTGAGTTTGGGTCTCATTTTAAGAGGTTTCAACTATAATTGCCTAGTAACCATGCATACCAAAACCTGTCTACAGTGTGTGTGTGTGTGTGTGTGTGTGTGTGTGTGTGTGTGTGTGTGTGTGTGTGTGTGTGTGTGTGTGTGTGTGTGTGTGTGTGTGTGTGTGTGTGTGTGTGTGTGTGTGTGTGTGTGTGTGTGTGCAGCGATCAGCATAGAAAGAAAAACGAGTGCCACTTGATTTGTTTTTTGTTGGCCTGACAAATTGCGTCGCTCGCAAATCATGAGCAGACAAAGGCGCAAAGCCCTGCTGGAAGGTCATCAGGAAGCTTGTGGTCAAAAGAGGAACAAATCCATAGATTGCATTATTCAGGTAGCATGATGGATGTTGGGAAAAGAAGAAATCACACTCCCTGCATATGGGGCCCATCAGGGTCATTACGAAAACACACGATGGGAAGAAATATGTACCAAAACATGAGACTCGACAAAACGTGCACAAAACATGGCAATGGACGAAATGCGTACTGAAACACGGCACGGGGCAAAATGTGTACCAAAAGCGCATTTCGGGATGAAATGTGTACAAAACATTGGACGGAAAGAAATGCGTACCAAAGCACGGGATGGGATGAAACAAAAACAAACGAACAAAAACACAAGACAAATTCTGCATATTGTGGTACACTGGTATTTCTGCTGCCCGTAAAGCAGGGGTCCGCAACCTATGGCTCACGAGCCATATCTGGCTCTTCTACGATTCTAATGTGGCTCGCAGAGCCTCAGATTATTGGTGCAAATGCACATATATTAAGATCAAATAAACAGGCTCATCACTTAATTCAAAATACTGCATTACGATATTTGTTTATAAAACATATTTACAAATAACCACGGTTTGTAATTTTGCAGTGTATGTTCATTTAATTTCGATCCGCCTATCATCATACCCGCTCAGTTATTGTTGTCGTTTATTGCTCCAGGCCTGTCCCAGAGTCGTATCTCTAGCCTATTCTGCATGAACAAGCCCGCAGCACAGACAGATTTTATTGTTACTTGTATTCCTGAGTCTGCAGTTTCATTGAGTTTTGATTGTTCAAGACAGAAGTGAAAGGTGTTACGCATCCAGGGGTGTGTTCAGTTATCAAGTTTCTTATAGAGTGCTCGCCAAAAGGCTTAAGCACTAAAGCAAGTACTCCATTCAAAACTGTTGATAAGGAACAGCTGCCTTGGCTTGCTAACTGAACACATCCCTGAACTTTCAGATGGACTGTAAGTGGGTTCTCAAGTTTTCTATCTTGTGGACATTACAGGTCACTTAAATCAATTGAATGTTCAACTTCAAGGCCAAGAAACACCATCCTGTGTCTGCAGCAGGCAGTTTTTTTCATTTTAATCCGAATTTAATGTGTTCATCAGAGATATCGAGACTGGCAGACCAACTCACTGAGACATTATGAGCATTTTGAAATTCATGAACAGGAGAGGATCCAAGCAACAGCTATGACTTGCAGCAGCTCGTGACGCTTACATCCAATCTACCAACATCGGTCAATCCCCTTTTTGTGGCCTTTCACAGACACAGAACTTTGTTCAACTTAATAATTCGTCCGCATGAAACGTGTGTGGAAGCACTGGACTTCACAGTGATTCCAGGCATCTCAGTTATAGATTTGGAGCAAGAAGTTGCAGACTTTAAGGAGTCAGACATTTGGCACACCCTTAATTCAAACATGAAAAGTCTTGCTCGGCAACACGTAGAATTGGGAAAGCTGCACGACTGGACTAATTTCAAGAAATTAATGCAGGAGGATAACCTAATTCTACAAACTTGGAATGAATTTCCAGTGACATACAGCAAAAGGCAGAATGTCATTTTTGCTCTGTTAACGTTTAGATCTATCCACAAGTGTGAACAGGCATTCTCCCACTTGCATCACATTAAAAACAGCGCACTCAAAATTAACAGAAGAAAGCCTGAATGAAGCTTAACCTGACCAGCTATGAACCAGATTTCAAAGGAATCAGCAAAACTATGCAGCAGCATAAGTTCTCTCTCGTTCTCTCTCGTTCTCTCTCGTGCAGCCTGTGGCCGCTGGTTGCATCATTGGTTGGGACGCGGCTATGCCGCTGATGCAGATACCCCCTTACCAGTACACTGGTGCTCATTTTGCCGGCCTCGGAAGGATGACAGGCTGAGTCAACCTCCTGGTGTATTTTGAATTCAGTGGCCAACGAGGATCGAACTCAGGACCCTAAGATCTCAAGCCACCACCCTAACCACTAGGCCAACACCAGGCTTATAAGTCCCATGACAAAACGGGAATCTTCTTCTTCTTCTTCCGATCCATTGTGCTTTTCAGCACATAGGGCCGCAACAAGATTCCTCCATCCTGCTCAGTTTTGAGCAATCCTCTCTGCATAGTCCAGCACAATTCCTCTTTTCGACCTAATTTCATTTTCAACACTTCTCCTCCATGAATTTCTTGGCCTCCCCCTCTTCCTTCCCTCATTAGTCAGATGTCCCTCTCGTTTTCTCATTAAATGTCCGACCCATCACCATCTGCATTCTATGAAAATCTTAACAATCCTTCTTAAACATCTATGATAGAACATCAGTTTGCATTCCATTTCCCTGCTCATTTTCAACGTCTCTGCACCATATGACAACCCTGATTTGACATTGGAAATGAATCGTTTCATCTTCGTTTTCGCTGAAAGTTTTCTGGAATTCCAGATCTTTAATAAAGAGTTGGACATTGCATGAGCTTTGTTTGAACAGAAAACGGCAATAGAGTACAATACAATCTTTAAATCTTTACCATTTCATAATTACACTTCCACAATGAAGTACGCCATGCTAATTGGTGCAGGGGGTGGGGGTTTGGTGTGTGTATGTGTGTTTGTGTGTTTGTGTGTGTCCAGGCCATAACTTTATTTTTACCATTTCAGCTTTTGTCATCAAAATTTCAACAAAGCTTTATTCATAATTTCTTCAAAAGGTCAGAGTTACATAAAAGTCAATTTTCATCCTATTGAAATGAAATTTGAGCATGTTTTGCATACTGGGTCACTGAAGCATCTTGCTTTTGAGGTCAAAAGGACTTCACAGTGATTCATTCCAGGTATCTCAGTTGTAGAGTTCAAGGAATCAGATATTCGAGTGGACAAACGACAACTGGTCAAGGTCGCCCAAAATTGTCAATATATTTTGTACGGCACTTCTGCACAAAAAGGTTGCCGACCCCTGCCATAGAGGATACCTTACATCATAAGGAGTATTCGGAAACACTCGTACTCCGATAAATTTATCAGTGTACGAGTGTTTCCGATAATTTATCGGAGTAATATATGATATTGAATTGATGGGATAAAGAATTGGTCGCTAGGACAATAAACGAAATGTTCTTCCAGGATGGGAAATTAGCATGGCATGATGAGTGCAGTATTCATTTCAGGTGCATCTTTTCTTTTGTATATATGATTGAGGCTCATGGAAGAGCGAAAGCAGGATGGAAGGGAACAGAATGGGGAAACATCAATGGCAGCGTAGAAGTGAGAGTGAAATCAAATGAAGGAATGAAAGACATGGGGTTGAACAAGCTGAACACAGGCTGAATGAGAAACAGCAAGAGGAGGAAGGGGAAGGCAGGAATGAAACAGAAAAGGAACAAACCAACCATCAACTAACACATGACAAAAGGAGAGGGAGGTGGAAAAAGAAATCACAATAATCTGAAAAAAGGAGTGCTTAGGAATGTAATGGGGTCATTTTGGGTAGAAAAGATCATGAGTATGGATGGGGGATGACTTGAGATAGTGGTGAACAGCCATCTTGAAGACTTGTAGGGTAGAATTGGACTGAACAGACTGGGGAAGTTGGTTCCACAGGCAAAAGAAAAGAGGAACAAATGAGTGGAGGTGAACAGTGAGCCTGGACTTTGGGACTTTAACAAGAAGAGAGTGACTGGCAGACTGTGTATGCCCTGTAGAGACCTTGTCGCGATAGAGCCAAGAGAGAGCAGACCAAAAGGGAGGCGGTGGAATACAGAGAGACCACCAACCTACCTGCGATACAAAAGTAACAGGCCTAGACACTCATCTTTGTCACGGGACATGCAAATGATTTTGAGGGCCTTACTTCCCACGGTATCAAAAAGGGCAAGATGGAGGTAGGGGCATCAGCCCAAAGGGAAGAGCAATACTCTCTCAAGCTGTGAATGAAGGCCTTGTAGGTCATCAAAAGTTCAGACTGGCCAAGGAAAGACTTGCACGGTGAAGGATGCCCAGTCGGCGGCTGGCGTTAAAGTTCATCTTGGAAATATGGTCTGCCTAAGAAAGATCTCCAAAAAGATGGTGAGATCCAAAAGTTTGAGTAACTTCACCTCTTCAAGTGGTTTGCTGAGGAAGTATATGAGCGGGTTAGCCAGATGGTCCTTATGGAGAGATAGGATGCGTGTGTGGCATTTGTCGGGGTTGAAGGATATATTCCAAGAGTTGGACCAGTTCCCGATTCTATGAAAGTCTGCAGAGAGGGAAGAAGCTGCCGTCTGCCTGCTGAAGGATGAAAAATTATACGGTAGAGGATGGAGTCATCAACAGAGACAGACAGTATTTTCCAGGGAATCAGAAAGATCATTGATGAAGACGAGGAACAAGAATGGGCCCAAGACTGCAATGGGGCACTCAAGCCTTAACAGGGAGAGGAGATGAGAGGATCCCATAAGAGCTACATGCTGAATACAGGAGTGGAGGAAGTCAGTGATCCATGAGAGGAGGTGGCCTTGGATACCATAAGCAGATAATTTGGAGATCAAGGAGGGGTGCCAGACTATCAAATGCTCGAGATATGTCCAGTGATGGCCTTGATCCATTGTTGGGTAAGTAGAAGCAACATTTCCAAGGTAGAATGACCGGGTTTGAAACCCAACTGATGATCTGAGATCAGGCCATTGAAGAAATGTAAGGAGTTGATGTCAACTGCAATGATATTTTCCATGACCTTGCTTAGAATTGGAAGCAAGCTCATCAGCCTGTAATTAAAAGGATCCATTTTTGCACCACGTTTGTGTATTGCAGTGATGTTGGCTAACATCCAGGCAGACAAAAACGGATGCATAGAGAACTAGAAGAGCATTCGGGACAGCGCATACCTCCACCACAGTGCCTGATTCAGCAGAACATATTGGGCCCACTACATTTTTGAAATATCATACCACACATAATTTTTGGACCCATCTCTCAATGATGAAGAATCATTTTAAAAATTAAAAAAATTATCGTATCTGGATCTGTATTTGGATTCGATCTTCACCAAAATCGAATCAATTCAACCTTGTCACACATCCAACCTGACAACCAAGTTTTGTCCAAATCCATCTAATTTTTTTTTGAGATATCCTGCACACAAACAAAGACAAGCACAGACAGGGGTAAAAGCATGACCTCTTCCACCTTCCGTGGCGAAGGTAACTAGAAGGGCATTTGGTAGAGCGCATACCTCCACCAGGCTGATTTGTTTACATTTTGTATCCCACTGATAGGCCGGATCTGGATCCGGACTTGAACCAAAATGTAATCAGTTTGTTCTTGTCATCTAACCAACTCATTCACCAAGTTTCATCCAAACCCATCCACAAATTTTTTAGATATCGTACAATATATCTGTTTCATCCCGATCACGCAATGGTGAAGAATCACAAAGAAAAATTCTCGGGTCAGAATCCAGATTTTCACCAAAATTGAATAAATTCGTCCTTGTCACACACCCAACTTCATCCAAAACAGTCCACAACTTTTTGAGATCTTTATTTTTATTTTGTATACCTTGTCGAGGCTCGTATGAGAGCTAACACACAACACACAGCAAGGGGGGCATGAGACAAGAGGGGCGGGAATGGGAAGAACAAAACAGTGGGGAACAGAGACATTAGGAGATCTGTGGAAGGGAGAGTGATGGGGCAGGGAACACAGGGTATTCAAGATGGACATTACAGGGAATTTCAGGAAAGAAAGCAGGGAATTTGAAGGAGGTGGGTTTGGGGTGGATTAACGGGGGTAGAAAAGAAAAGTAGAAGGAGGTGGGTTTGGGGTGGATTAATGGGAGTAGAAAAGTAATGGACAACCGAAACAGATACATATTCCCTCGCACCATTCATGTTCAGGAATGATACTTTTTAAATGCCACTGTGATTTCTACTTCACCATCATTCTTTAACATTGTTCAAATATATATATGAATATATTCTGCTAAATATATTGTTGTGCATTTCATTGCTGAGTTATTTTCTGCAATGATTCAGACTCTAGAAGACATTTTGATTGAATTTCCTGATGCGACAAAATAGTCCCGTCCGTAACGATTTCTGATGTCCCATCCGAAACGCAGTTCCAATTACACTATTGTTTGCCAAGTGACAATTTCCATTGACTGTCGATCAAGTAACCTTAGAAAACTCTTAAGGTATCTGGGAAAGACTGGTAAGTGCCAGATATCTCACCTAACGGAAGAGAATTTTTGATTTTACCAAAGCTCCTCAAAAGTCATGTCGCAGCATGTCCCGTCCAAAACGCATCTTCTTTGGATAATTAGCATATGATTCTCTTGTTCAAATTTATTCAAATTTTGGCCATTTTACTGCCCACCATATCCTTCAAGGTAGTTCTATCAATTTGATTTGACATATTAGGGTCAAAAAAATATAGGCATTTGAATTCTCTAAATGTCCCATCCTGAACAGACCAAATACCGTGAAATGCCCCTACTCCATCAGGCTGCGAATGTAAGCTTTGTATGTTGTCAGGAGCTCAGGTGGGCCAAGGAAGGACTTTGCATGATGAAGGATTCCCCGTCGGCGACTGGCTTTGGAGGCCAGGTTGGAGATGTGGCTTTCCCAGGAAAGATCATGGCAGATAGTGAGATCCAGAAGCTTGAAAGAAAGGACTTCTTCCAGAGGGTTGTTGAGAAAGTAGATGGCGAGGGGGGGGGGGGATTTTCCAAACGGTCCTTTCGGAGAGACAAAGTGAGAGTGTGAGATTTGTCCGGATTGAAAGACATGTTCCACGTGTTGGACCAGTTTGTGATTTTATCCAGATCTGCAGTGAGCGACGAAGCTACTGCTTGCCGGTCTGAGGGATGACAGATGGTACGGCAGAGGGTGGAGTCATCAGCAAAGAGATATAGAGGATTTTCCAGAGAGTCGGAGAGATCATTGATGAAAACCAGAAAAAGAACAGAGCCCAGAACGCTGCCTTGAGGAACTCCAGCCTGGACAGGAAGGGGGGGATGAAAGAACTCCATTTAGGGACACACGTTGACTGCGACAGGAGAGGAAGTCTGCGAGCCATGAGTGGAGATGGCCTTGGATACCATAAGAAGAGAATTTGGTGAGCAGGGCAGGATGCCAGACCGTGTCAAAAGCATGCGATATGTCGAGGGATACGGCTCCGATTTAATGTCTGGCATTGAGGACCTCCATCCATTGTTGGGAGAGCAGAAGCAGCATACCCAGGGTAGAGTGACCTGGTCTGAAAGTAAATTGATGATTGGAAATCAAGCCATTGGAGAAGAGGAAGGATTTAATGTCTGAAGCAATGATGGATTCCATAACCTTGCTGATGATTGGGAGAAGGCTGATTGGTCTGTCTTTGCAGGGATCTGTTTTTGCACCTTTTTTATGCAGGGTGGTAATGTTTGCTTATTTCCCAGCAGATGGAAGATGACCTTGAGCAAATGAGAGGGTGAATAGAACAGAGATAGGGTGAGCAAGAGCAGAGGAGCAGGTTTTTAGGACACGTGGGATGATGCCGTCTGAACCGGTTGCAGAATCTGAGTCGAGGTTTGACAGCAAGCTCTCCCCTTTGTCAGAAGAAAAGGAGAAGATCTTACAAACAAACAGGGGTGATTTTGGTGGATGGAGGTAATGAATGAGTTACCAGACCAGAATGTGGATGAGCAAGAGCAGCAGAGTATTTTAATTTAGGACATGTGCACCGATGCCACCTGAGCCTGTCACAGAATCTGCGTCGAGGTTTGCCAGAAACTCAAGTGGGGAAAGACAGCATCCAGGAGCAGTTTGGTACAAGAGAGTAAGGTAGGTATAAGGAGTGAGGGGTTGGGAGAAGAGAGGGTCTGTCCGGGATGCAGGGGAGGGTTTGCCAACGTCTGGAATGCAGGGGGCGGGGGCGTGAGAGAGTTTCCGGGATGCAGGAGAGGGGGCTGACAACGTCTGGGATGCAGGGGGCGGGGGCATGAGAGAGCATCTGGGATACAAGAGAGAGCATCCAGGATGCAGGGGGCCGGGGCGAGAGAGAGCGTCCGGCATGCATGGGGCTGCTCTGTCAGCGATATGTCCCCCCCCCCAAACATATTTCACAGGACGCTCAAGGTCTGTCAGCAACCCCCTTCTGGTAAAACTACCAAAATCAAGAATCACTGCTCACCTTCACTCCTTCATACCTCTATTTCCCCACCTTTGGAACAAACTCCCACACTCTTCAATCCCACTCTTTCCTCCAGTCTTCAAAACAGCTGTTCACCACCACCTCTTATCCTCCCCCATCCAAAACCATGATCTTTTCTACCCCCGTTAATCCAACCTGAACCCACCTCCTTCAACTTCTTTGCTTTCCTTCCTGAAAGTCTCTGTAGTGTCCATATTGTTTAGCCCATGTACCCCACTTCATCCCATCCCTCTCCCTTCCACAGATCTCCTAATGCCTCTGTTCCCCACTGATTTTTCCTTCCCTCACCCACCCCTCTTGTCTCCTGCTCCCCTTGTTCTGCATTCTCTGTGCTAGCTCTTATACGAGCCTCAACATTGCATACAAAACATTAAAATAAAAAAAAACAAACGCATTGTCAAGCATGGACTGCGTGTTCACCTTTCATTTTTCCTGCAAATTTTTCAGTGACATCCGATTTACAGTATATGGGTGCTTTGCCTTATTTAAGGATGAGTCATGTAATCACATCACACATCCTATACTGAACTCTGTTATTACGTGCATGTGCTTGTGGACACATGAGATCATACTCGTACCGAGAAACAGGATTCGAGGTATGTAGCTACCGTCTGGGCGGAACTCTTCGCCTTCAGGCTCCTCACGATCCTGCAAATGGACATTCATAAAAATAAGTTCGAAGATTCAACTGTTACTTGAAGCACCAATGATTCCTCATCCCGAGCTGGTGAACTCTGATATAATACAATTGGGCAAAAAGCAAAGTCACTTGAGGCAAAAATATGTTTCTGGAACTGCATACAGCACATATAAAGAGCACAATGAATACGTGCCGTACCTCCATATTGACCATGATAAAATTGTGACTCAGCTCCGAAATCTCCTTGGAATCAGCAAACAGTGGCTTCAGTGCTGAAAGAATAACACACGACAATTACATTTCATTTTCAGGATAATGGTGGAAACAAAATGACGAACTTTTTCCTTTCTTTCATAATGTCATGACAAAAACATTGCTCCAATCAAGAAAAGGGGCACATTAATGTTATTTAGTGACGATGCACTTGAATTAAACAAACAAAATAAAAAAGGACATCAAGTCACAACCTTACAAGGCAGATGACATGGTCAATTTAGCAGGGCATGAGCTTTTTCTTCATCATAGTTCTCAAATTACACTTCCTTATTACAATTAAATGCAACAGCTTATTTTAAGTCAGGTCAGGTCAGATTAGATTAGATCTGTGACTTGCTACAGGTACCATGTAAACCTGTACTAACCTATTCCATGGTCGGGTTGTCGGCGACTAAACCATCTCCCCCACCAAGTTTCCTGGTGAGGAGGGAGTATGATATGGACACCCAGCAGGATTAAAAACAAAACCTGTCAAAGGGCGGAGGAGCTCCTTGTGAGCCAACGGCCATCCATATCTAGTGCCCAACTGTGTTTCGGAGCTGCAGTCTGTTTACTTTTTATGAGGAGGCTGATGATAAGATAAGATTTGCACTCTGGCCACCGTAAAACCCTTCATTCCGCAAAATGTACTAAAAGCACAACGAAATCTGAAAACACACTCCGTGGGAGGACCTACTGTGCAGCTGCCCTCTGCAGGGCAGCTCGCCAGATGACGGGATTGGGGCAAAGCCATCAGGACCCCCACTCTTTGAAGATGGGAGGAAAACCACAGGGTAACCTTCCCGGGTCAGATTGCGGGAGAGCTTGTCGGGGTGGTTCTGAGGTGTCGTCCACCAGACGGCGGTCTCCTTGGGTTAACACATGGTCCGTTCAGGTGGGTGCCTGGAATAATTATAATCTATCCCGAAGAGAGGATGATCACCTGTCTCTGTTATCATCTGAGTTCAAGCATTTGGACATCAGCATTGCAGCACTCTCTGAGGTTCAGAGACCAGGTTGCGGCGTGATCATGGCAGGTGGTTACAGCGACGATTGGTCTGGTCACTCTGATGGTTACTACACCCAAAGAGTTGCTGTAGTTGTGTCTAATAAGCTGACTCCAATGATAACCGAGGTAACACCGGTCAATGAGTGTATTATGAGACGACGGAATAATCTCTCGTTGGGTGTTATTTCTTTGGTCTCTAGATGTGCTCCAACTGAGGTGAGTGATCTCACCGTGATGGACGCATTCTATACCGCGCTCGAGTCTGTGGTTGATCAGTGCCCCAGGCAAGATACTCTTCTCGCCTTGGGGGATTTCAATGCATTGACTGAAACTGATGGGGATGGTTATGAGACTCGCGTTGGTCCCCAGGGGTCTGGAACTGTGAACCAGAATAGCACTAAGTTCCTTGACTGTGCAATAAGTCATGGACTTAGGGTGGCTGGTTCATGGTCTCAGTGCCCACAGACTCATCACTGGACTTGTTATTCCAACAATCGTGGTGTGGCAAAGGAGATTGACCATGTGCTCGTTGATAGTCGCTGGAGGATGATCCAGAACTGCAGGGTCCACTGGAGTGCTCAGTTCCTCAATACTGACCACTGGGTTGTTGTGGCAACTCTGGAGTTGCAGCTTAATTCCGAGAGAATGGTACCATCCCAGCCAAGGCTGGATGTTGGCAAGCTCAAAGATGAGAGGGGTAGCTAAGGAGTTTGCAAACAGCCTGACTGGAGATTTGTGGGGGGGGGGGGGTTCTGAGTGCTTGACCTGACCTGATGCTTTGGGGAATCCAGAAGAGTTGTGGAGTGCCTTCAAGACAACCATCCTTGATGTTGCTGGTGGATGTCTTGGAACTCACAGTCAGGCGAACAAGAATTATGTTTCTCAACGGACACTGGATACCATTGACCAGAGTCACAGAGCCAGGCTGAATGGCAGAGCCGAGCTGTTCAGGGAGCTGAGGCGTAAAACTGTACGTGTGCTAATTGTGGACAAGGAGGCCTTTGTGTGAGGAACCTGTGAGGGGGTAGAGCATCACCTGTGGTGAAGTAATTCTAGTCCTGCCGACAGGGGAATTCGAGCATTGCGTTCCTCCAATCCCATCCCTCGGTGTACTGAAGTTAGAGCGGAGGGTGGTAGGTTCTTGACAGAGCAGTCCAAAGTGAAGGCCCGCTGGGCCGGTTAATTTGTGCGGCTGTACCAGGCTGATCCACCAGCTGTCAAGTTGGATGTCAGGGGTGTTACAATCCCTGTTGATGACCCTCCAATCAACTGTGATCCACCTTCGTTTGTGGAAACACAGGCTGTGGTGAACCGGTTGAAATGGGGAAAAACTCTGGGGGTCTGTGGCATCCATGCTGAATTTCCCAAGGCTTATGGAAATGCTGTACTCGTGTCGTTGCACTCTGCCTGGAACACGGCATCACCCCAACTGACTGGAAGGGGGGGGGGGCTTGTTATCCCTCTGGAAAAGGAAGAGTGATTGCTAGGACTGAAACAACTACCGAGGGGTGACGCTGCTCTCAGTGCTGGGCAAGGTCTTTGCTCGGATAATTCTTGATAGGGTTCGCCACCATCTGCTTGAGCACCAGCGTCCAGAGCAGTCAGGCTTTACACCAAAGAGGTCAACGATTGACCGTATCCTTGTTCTTTCGACGAGAGTTTCGGCAGGGGCTGCTTTGCAGCCTATGTTGATCTCTGCAAAGTGTTTGAGTCAGTGAATCGGCTGCCCTCTGGAGGATTCTTGGTCTTCGCGGGGTGCCACCAAAACTGATTGATCTGATGTCTGAACTCTACTCTGGTACTGAGAGTGCTGTGAGATGTGGTGGTGCCATCTCTGACTTATTTCCAGTTGTTGCTGGAGTTAGTCAGGGGTGTGTACTGGCCCCCACACTTTCCAGCGCTTGTGTGGACTGGATTCTGGGGAGGATGTCGGAGAGATCAAGCTGTGGTGAATCGTTTGGGAATGCCAAGATCTCTGACCTTGATTTTGCAGATGATGCAGTCGTCTTTGCAGAGACTTTAGATATCCTTTTGGGGCCCTTGAGGTGCTGAATGAGGAGTTGTAGCTGCTGGGATTACAGGTTTCCTGGGTCAAAACTAATATCCAGGCTTTCAATGACATCTTGGATCCTGCTATCCTGTCTGTACCTGTTTGTGACGAGGACATTGAAGTTACGGAGAGATTCACTTACCTTGGCAGTGATATTCATGTCGCTGCTGGCTGTGAGCCAGAGGTCAATAGACGTCTGGGTCGGGCCTGGGGAGTCATGGATTCACTGGATCATGGGGTGTGACACTGCTGGGACCTGTGCCGGAGGACGAAAGTCCAAGTGTTCAGGTCCTTGGTGCTTCCAGTCTTGCTCAGCGGATTTGAGACTTGGATTCTGACCAGGGATCTGAGACGATGACACGATTCCTTTGGTTCCAGGTCTCTTCGGAGAATCCTTGGCTATCGCTGGTCGGACTTTGTGTCCAATGAGCGGTTTCTGAGAGAGACTGAGATGAGATTTGTTACCTGTAAAGTCCGTGAGCGTCAGCTACAGCTGTACGGACATGTGGCTCGTTTTGCTGACGCTGATCCTGCTCACCAGATTCCCTCAGCGAGGGAGCCTCGTGGGTGGAGGAGGCCAATGGGCCGACCACGTGCCTCGTTGTTGCAGCAGCTTGATCAGCATCTCAAGGAGATGGGGATGGGCCAGGGATCTGCCTGGGGGATGGAGACCCTTGGAGTATCGCCAGAAAGTGGATGCAGCGACGTGCTGCTCTTGCGCATGCTCCCATACCTAACCTTCTTTGAAGTATCTGGTATTTTCCTTCCTGATAATCTTCTTCTTCTTGGAATGGCAGCTTAGCTGCCGGGGTAGCTTTCCTTTCTTGGAAGCGAGGCTGTGTCGCTGAGGCAGTGCCCCTCTACCAGTACACACTGGTACTCATTTCACCGACCTCGGAAGGATGACAGGCTGAGTCAACCCCCTGGTGTATTAATTCAGCGGCCAACGGGGCTTGAACTCAGGACCCTGGGATCCCAAGCCGTCACCCTAACCACTAAGCCAACACCAGGCCTTCCTGATAATAAAAATAAGATAACTATTAAATACAACTTTTACTGACTGTAACGGATCCAATGAAACATTTTAGCCAAAGCCTTTCAGAAACTGGCTGGTCAGGCTTGACGTTCGACTGAAGGTGGCAGCGGTTTGCAATTTATTCAGGGTGCCAGTGACAACTCGACTACTTAACTGCATGCGAAAGACCCCATGGCATCTTTAACGCCTACCAGTTAATTCTAGCAGATGGGACACCCAGCTTAACGTCCATCCAAGGGTGTCGAGTCTGGAATCTGACGCAAACTAGACAGCTCAAATGCAAGTGCGTTACATCTGCACCATTCCTGTTGGACACATTATAAAATTAATGTAATTTCATTTCATTTAAATAACCTTTTTCATTGACGGCCTTGACGAAAACATCACAACGTTATTTTCATTTGCTATTAAAACAGAGTGGAAAACAGCAAAATATTCACCAAAATCGAATCATTTCTTCCTTGTCACATATCCAACCAGTCCACCAAGTCTCATCGGAATCCGTCCACAACTTTTTGAGATATCATGCTATTTCTTAGTTTAGCCCTCTCTCTCAATGGTGAAGAATCACTTTTTTAAAAATCAAAAAATCTGGATCCGGATTCAGATCTTCACCAAAATTGAATCAGTTCTTCCTTCTCACACACCCAGCATGTCCACCAAGTCTCGTCCGAATCCGTCCACAACTTTTTGAAATATCATGCTATATATCATTTTCGGCCCGATCTCTCGATGGTGACGAATCACTTAAAAAATTATATTGTTTGGATCCGGATCCGGATCTTCACCGAATTATAATCAGTCCGTCCTTGTCACACACACACCCAACCTGTCCACAACTTTTTGAGATATCCTGTACACAAGCAAACAAACAAAGAAACAGACAGACAGAAAGGGGTGAAAACATAACCTCCTTCACCTTCGGTGGCGGAGGTAACAAAGTCAATGTTGAGAAATGTGAAACCTGGGTCACTTCACAAATTTGGAGTGAACCTTATTGAAGCCCACAATGATGACGACGATAACGACTGGGATGTTAAGAAGGAAAATGACAGATCGTCAGTGAGGAAACTGTAGCAGTAATCAGGAGGCTGGATTGACACGATTCATAAAGGCAAGTCCCAATTCTTCATACAAAACCATTTGTACAGCCCTTCATACAAGCTGAGGCTTCAACAAAATTTCAATCTTTCAAATCCTTTTTTTAAACGAGATAATGAGGTTACAACAGACAATTATCAGTCATTTAACACATTGACAGCATGCCTAGTCATAGACTGTCGTGTTCTGTACAATTCAAGGACTTCATTTGGACTAATTACAGAGTTTAATCAATCTATCATGAAATATCAGACATAGACAGCTGAGTGTGCACTTTGTATTATTTCGAACTTTCATGTGCATGACACTTAGATCTCCAATGACCATTGCTTGTTTCAGGTCAGATTCACAAGATAATCCTTCATTAACATTCCATCCAGTAACAATTTTCATACATATCAATATGTTCATACATTGTTCGAATCAATATTGTGTGCGACCTCAAGTCGAAAAAAAAGAAACATCAGATATATTTTTCAGTTTTATCTAAAATAATGAAATTCCCCGATATTGAGCAACAAGAACAAGAACAAGAACAGCAATTCATTTATTCACTATTCTCTCCTTTCTGGTATTTTTCCACGAAAATTACACAAAACCGAATGAGTTAACAGAATTATTTTTTTTTGCACAACACATTTTGAGGTCACTTAATATTTTTAATTTGTGTAGCCCCATATGGGGAAAGCTAATTTTACTTGTTTCCCACAAATCCCCAACAATAGCCTCGTAAGACCCCGGTGGGTTGGGAACCACTGCTTCAAGTAATATTTGCTCCTACTAAACTCCCATTTCCAAACTTAGCGCCAAGTGCTCAAGAAGGCATCAAGACTCACCCTTGCAGGCTCCGCACCATGATTTGTGGATAATTAGCATTACAGGAAGGCTGCTGCAAAATGAAACAAACAAACAGTTTTCAAACAAACATGCAAAACCAAATCAGTAAAATGATGACGCAGTAAAACATGTAGGTAACTGGTCGATCCATCAGAATAATGCACAATTTCACAAATCAAACTCGACGTTTTTGACATGGAGTGTTTGATGAAAAATTATTGCAATTTCAATGAAAGCCACACACCTGGGTTAAATTTTTTTTTTTTTAAACAAGCAGAAAATTTAACTTTACAGTAACATTACTGCATACTACACAATACATGTGTTACTATAGAATATATCATTTTATGATACAATACAACACAATTTTGTTAAACAAATAATTTTACTGTTTCATATTCCATCAATGTGTACTGTATAATATGTCATTTCAATAGATATTATAGTGTAATGGTCGAACAGGTCTTCATAGACCGGGTATTCGCTATGTGGGGAATTGGGGGGGGTGGGGGAGTGGGGACAGAGGCCCAGCATCCACTCGCAGGCAGGCCTATGTGCAGGCAGTCAAGGCCGCATGGCCGTCAACAATTCGGCAGACCACAGAGCGGAGAATCGGTGGATAATCGTGTTTTAATGGTGCTTTACTGTGGGACTCCAATTTATCCATCCAACAGGTTTATGAGCCGATTATCAAGTGCTATAGAATTGCCATTCCCCAATGTTCTCGACACAGGTTCTCATTAACAAACACAAATTTAGTAGCCAAAAACAGGGTCAAGGAGAAGGGAAGGGGATACGACGATCCCGAACACGGTAACTCAACTGTGACAAATGAATAAAAATAAAGCCTCACGCCCATGATGCCAACAATGGACTTACCAATATATGTCCTCAGCTCATTCATACGAGTGACACAGGACAGAGAGCGAGAGACAGACAGACAGACAGACAGACACAGACGAGAAATGAAGAATCTGAGGCACGATGGGCCCTGCTCGTGCTTTGTTTTTGGCAACAAGACTAACCCTAACCCAAACCCTAAACCTACCAGTGCGCCTCTCTCTCATTTGAGCCATGTGGAGCCTTGGTGCTGTTATTTATTTTTAAAACAAAACACATAATGACATTACAATAGCGAAAACCAAAACAAACACCAAGGTTGGGAGACATGAACAGGCTGGGAGAGGAGATGAAGGCAACTTCACCAAAACAAACTCGACTGCCTGTCATACACGTATTATGTACCATTAAAATAACTGAGATAATTGAAATCAAATGACCCTAAAGCCAAATCCATAAAAAATAGTTTTACAATACAATGTAATTCTTCAAACATAATTTTACTATAAAATATCATTTTACTACAAAATATTGCTGAAGTCGTTGGGTTCGCCAGTTGCTCGGCTCAAACCCCAGCGAACCGGGTCAAAGTGGTCATGTCTGTCCACCACGATACTGTGCTGAGTGGGACCACCAACCCAGTAGTTGAGCCGTGCTTATCGGTGCCATATGCTGGATCTTAATTAACGACCGAGCGGCGTCGTTCGGCGTAGATCCAGCCTCGTTATTGGCACTAGACGTCCAAATCAAATTTGTCCTTTAACATGTGCACAACTGCAATTGTGATAAGAACCATCCAAATTTACTCGTGGTTTTAAAATGTAATCAAAAAAAATACAGCTCTGGAAAACTGGAACGGCATTTGGTAGAGTGCTGAACTCCACCAGGCTGAACAGTTTATGTTTTGTATCCCACCTAAAGGCCAGATCTGAATATGGACCTCCAAAATCGACTCGGCTTGTTCTTGTCACCGAGCCAACTCATCCACAATCCTCAATGGTAAAGAATCACTTAAAAAATTTTCTCGGATTCGGATCTTCACCAAAATTGAATCGGTTCTTCCTTGCCACACATTCAACCTGTCCAACAAATTTCGTCTGAATCCATCCACAACTTTTTGAGATATCTTGATCACAGACAGACAAGGGTGAAAACATAACCTCCACTCACCTTCGGTGGCAGAGGTAATTATCGTATCTGGATCCTCACCAAAATCTAATAAATTCATCCTTATCACAAACCCAAACCTGTCCAAAAAGTTGTCTGAATCTGTCCACAAGGTTTTGAAATGTCATGCTAGACTGTACTATATCGATTTTGCCCTGATCTCTTTATGGTTACGAATCACTTTATAAGAAAAAATTAATATTGTTACAACTCTGGAAACCATGCGCACTCAACATTCAGGTCCCAAAGTTAGTTATGCCAGAAAGTACATGTGAGACAGGTCCCTTCCTTTTGTCTAGTGGGAGAGTCAAATATGTGCGTTATGATGTTTTTTTTATAGTTAGGTTATTACATCTCACCACCTGCCCATCACGCAATAATGGCTTGACCACCATCCACCTTCCTCAAACACATGTGGAGGGGAGGGGCGGCTTTCTCTGGGCATAGCCGAAACCCCTCCCAGGAAGGCTGTGCCCGTAGGATCCTGGCCAATTAGAGGCGAACAGCGAGGTGTGCTGACCAAGGCCCCTCCCCACCGAGGGAGGTCCATAAATTCCAGAGACTCTCTGAGGCGTTGTTGGTGGGTTGCACGAGAGTTCTGAGAGGTCCTTAAGGGTTGTTGCTGTTACGATGGGGTGGTTACGAGGGGCGATTACGAAGAGTGGTGACAGGAGGTCTACGTTGCTGTACGAAGGGGTTGATGATGTCACGAGAGTTGAGCAGAGGGCCATCGAGGCGGCGAACGTGTCTCTGCTGGCCCTCTACAAGGAAGGACAGAGCGACCCTGAACCCTCTTCGTGGACAATGATTATTCGCCACCCAAACTCCGCCACGAGCCTCGAGTCCCCCACGTGCGACTGGGGATCGGACCAACGACCTTTGTCAGGTGCCGCATGGCGAAGCACACCATCCCTCCGACGGTCAGGTGCCCACCGAACTCTGAGCCCCAGCTTGTCTCTCTCCACGGCTGTGAGGGTCCAAGAAAGGACTCTGGGGTTTCTTTTCTTTTTGTGTGTGTGTGTCTACGTGTGGGCCCGTCTGTAAGTAGAACTGCATAAGTGTTTTTGCCCATTGTAAATACTTGCATTGAATATTCGCTCTAAGTCTCGCCTCTCTTGTCTTTTATTTACTGTAACTAAATTTATTAGAAATGTTCCCAGTTCGTTTTCGTTCTTTTTTTATTTGGTCCAGCATGGTCCGGGCCTCAGTTCAGATGGGGTTTATCCCCGATAGTCCGTTAGTCCGAGCTGGCATGGCTTTGGCAGTTTCCGCTTGGCTGCAACCGAGCCGGGGTTGGTAATCGGTAGTTGGAACTCTACCGCAGTCGGTAGAGTGACCCTGTTCGAGAAAGGCATGCCGAGGGCGTGAATCCCCGGTAGCCAAGACTACGTGGTTACTTAGGTACTTTGGCTCTAGACAAATAACCCGACGCCACGCGGTCGAGATATTGGCGTTTCACGGTCGATTAATCGACCCGCCGGCTTCGGAGTTATCCGGAGTGACAGCCTATAATTCTGGGGAGTCTGGTGGGAGACGGCGTAAACTTCCCCACCGGGCGGTCGTTCTCACCACTGACCCCCGGCCTACAACAATATCTATGTGGGAAAAATACACACTTAGACCAGGAATCAAACCCAGATCCTCTGGTGAACCATACCAGTGTTCTGCCATCTGAGCTATTTGGGCAACCCATGGGATGGACACACAATTCTCCCACATACAAGATGCCACTCTCATTCCCCCATTGCTTCCAGGGCACTCACTGCCCACCATTAATACAATTATAAATGAATGGGAAAACAAACTTAATGTGTATGTGTGAATACTATGCCCCCTGTGGTGAATAGCGAACATGGATTTGTTCCCCCACGGGGGGAAGACCCTCTCGTGGACAGGCCCTTGCTGCTCCTGTGGTTGGCAGTGAGTGCCCTGGAAGCAGCAGGGGAATGAGAGCGGCATCTATATGTAGGAGAATTGTGTGTCTTGCCCTTGGGTCACCCAAATAGCTCAGAGGGCAGAACCCTGGTTTGGTTTACTTGAGGACCTGGGTTCAATTCTTGGTCTGGATGTGTATTTTTCCCACATATACATGTTAAGTTTGTTTCCCTGTTCATTAAAAAAAATTTTAACTCTCATATCCAAATACAGATTTGGCTCTCCACCAAATTCTAAACAATTTGTCTGTCACACACCAAACCTGTCCACCAAATTTCATCCGAATCCATCCATAACTTTTGGAGATATCCTGCTTCCAGTCAGACAGACAAATAATTACCCTTTACCCCCTACCAAATACACACCCATGGGTCAAATCAACATACGAGAACTTTAATTACCTAATCTCTTTAGGTCTCTTTCATACAACAGGAGCTCGACAAGATAAGAGTTACACAAGACGGAAATACCGCAGGCCGCGTCAGGACGGACGCAGCTTGACTCCTGGTGGAGACACAAGTAAGCAAGGTACAAGTCATGCCATAGATTGAGATCCGCACGAGGTGGAGAGTTGGCACAGCTTGCTGGGTGGCACAGATATCATAGTGGCAAAAGGAGCTGCATCAAGGGGAAACACCTTGGCAACTCACGTGCAAGTTCCCCAGTGAGGTTCCCAGGCATCTGCCGTTTTCTGCCCCTACCCATTTTGATGCCGCCCTTAGCACCTCCCCTCTCAGCTGCTATTGGCCTGGGGCCCACAGTTCACAGGTGGAGGTTACCTCCCCCCCCCCCAAGAACTTTCACCCCTCATCCTCGGTTTTGGTCTGGATCAAAGAGGTAGCTTTTCTCGCCTAAACTTGCGTCTGATGGCCTGTCAGAACTTTCTTAGTTACATAAAAGACAGATTACAAAGGTAGGAACAAAAAGGGGTTTCCCAGGATGGCAGTTTTAGACACAAACATTGGGGGCAGGTGGACGACAGCTATCTCAAATCACAATTAAATGACGTCACGCTTATTCTAGTACATGTGCATGGCTCACAAAGTGGGTACACTACTGTTACACAAAGGGCAAAAAAAAAAGTTTAGGGAAACATGAAATGCAACCCATTATGTTAATCTACATGTATTCAAATAGCTAAATCTAAATTTTTAGACCTGCAGCACGTCCGGTTTTAAAGTTACCACTGATTATATACAACACTGTAAATACACATTCGAATTTCGAGCTTGGCGTCAGCGTTATGTACGGAATCAGATGAAAAAAACAACGTAAATATTATATTTTGGGATAAGAAACAGATAATTTTTACTCTGCCTTTTTAAAAAGGCTCAATATGTGACAGGACAGGAAAAAAAAAAACAACACATTTTGAGAGAGTCCGATGTTATAAATTACGAAGAAAACAGACGAGTTCAGTAGCAAAGAAAGCCACACTTGTAAGCGAAAAATAACGTTAAAATCGAATCTATTTCTTTCGAACTTTTGAAAATAATCACTTTAAACATGAAAAGAAAAACATAATTCTTACCTCTCGGATCCTCACGAAGCACCAAAAAATTCTAGCGTTGGTTAAAATGAAGAATTATCAGACAAATGTGAGTCACCTCGTTCGGCTCGGCGTCCTCACGCTGGATTCGTACATTACGGCTCTCGCAAAGACACCGACACGAAGACAAACGCTGCACTCGACGGCGAATGGAAATGTGCTGACACGCTTGCAAGTGCCTATTATATCCATCAATCGGGGAAGTTTGCAAGACGGCAAGATTTTCTAATGCTAGTGTTATTTGCGTCCGACGAGAGATGATGGATGATTCGTACATAACGGGACTGACACGAAAATCAAGATTACTTGCGTCCGAATTTTATTTTCTGATCACAATTTTGTTCTATATTTTTCTGCCGTTAGACTCATATTTCCAAGAAATTAAGGGAGAATTGGAATAAAAATCATAAGAAACATTATCAACACTGGACTCCTTATTTTTCTCGATGCGGTGGACACGAAGCGTTATGTACGAATCCATTATTTCATCAGATAGGGTAGATGCCAGAAAACCCGAATAGGGAGACAGAACATCATCAAAACATAAAAGAGACACCAAAGTTCACATTCTGATTCACCACACTCAAAATAACTGTCACATAAGAAACGTAGAGTAAAATAAAAATTTTACCAATCAAACTGTAAAATTTCCAAGGTTAAAATACCCATATTCTGTTTCTTTAATTCGTCTTTAATAAAACAGGGAATTGGAGAGTATGATATTGCCGGTTTCTACAGGTACCCCAAGATGTCCACTTTCATTTCTGATCATTGATGGTTTGTCTAAATACCTCATAATAGTTTTATGTGGAATTTCCCACAAACGTACCACAGCATACCCACTTTGTGAGCCACGCACACATGCAATATGGGAGATAACTATCTTGTGGTATGCCAAGGTAGGCCCAAGAAGTCATTCCTACGACGACATCACTTTACGATTACAAAAAATCATTTTACTATGCAATTCAATTTCACTACAATACTGTGTCATTTTACTGTCTCTTGTCTATAATATAAGAGAGATGTTTGTCTGTCTGTCTGTGTTGCCATTTTTCTCAAAGATGGCTGAAAGGATCTTCGTCAAACTTTCAGTGAGAGGTTCATCAGTGAGTGCCAGGGAGTGTTTCAGGCAAAAAAATATATATTGGATTTTTTTTTAATCTTCCTGTAGTGCCTATTGAAATATTAAATGATCCCCAAACCCATTCCTTAGTGGATATAGGGAAGTGTTTTGGGTCCCCTCCCCCAAATTTTTTTTTTAGAAAACTAGAGAGTTCATAGAACACGATACCCCATGCAGTGTTCAGTAAAATATATACAGTAGTGCACTTCAATTTTAATGAAATAATAATTTTAACGATTGTTAAAAAAACAAAATGCGGACGTGTCGTGCTATTTAAGTAGTCCAGAAGCAGTCCCAAATACCACCCTTATACACCACCCCATTTAACCTTTATTTAAACTCAAGTACTGCAAAACTGGAGGTTTTTGGAAGTATTATAACAGGCGATTTGTGTACTTCAGTGTTCAAGTAGAGAATTAAATTTAATTCTGGGTTTTACGGCCATTTTCCGCAGTGTCCATTACACCACCCGATCAAACACATTGCGTTAGTTCTTTGTGCTTGATATTCCATTCCTTTATGATGTTCTTAAAAACAGTAGGTTTCCTGTTTGGAATGATTTTCAATATTGTTTGACTGCCAGACAGGCAGATGGAATAAAAATCTCACTCCTCTCTGCGCATGTGCGATCACAGGATGAATTCAAAGCCAAAGTACATTAAAACGGCAAACTTGTCTTCATATTCACGTTCAAAATACAACATTCAATTTGAATGTTGTTCCTCGATCATAAACTGATAAGATGGACGGACAGACATGAACCAATTGCTGAACCCTGCTTTTGGCTTCAGGTGTGTGTGGGGAGGGTGGGGGGTGGAGGTTGTTTGGTAAAAAGAAAATCTGATTTCTTCAAAATGCCAACAGTATTAGAACAGGACTGGGAAATATCAGGTACCCCTGCAAGCATATGATCATTTTATTAAACATTATTTTTATCCCCAAACTTAGTGAAAAAACACGGGGGTGCGGGGTGGCGGTGGGGGAAGGTGGGGGGTATTGTAATCGGCTCCGTCCGTCCAACTTATCGCCTCCTAAACGGTTGTGCAGAAATTCACCAAACCTGATAGCTATGATCACCACATGACACGAAGGTGTAAGAGCATTATCATTTTGACCTCACCTCCTGGGGTGGGGTCAAAAGGTCAAACACCAAAATATGCAATTACAGGGACATTTTGAAATGAAACTTTTTTGAACCTTTTTTTTTTTTTTGTCTGTAATCACGTATAAAAAATTCTGCAGAGCACAGTTATCATTGGAAATTTTTGTAACTTTGCATATCAGAGGCCTATAGAGGTCCCTTTCAGTGCATAAAATTTTGAAGGTCAAGGTCAAAGGTCAAGGTCACTTTGTCGCAAATCAGGGGAGTCGACGAAACCCTTATTTTTTGAGTAATTTTGATCGGATAGTCTTCAAACTTCATGGGAATATAGTTCATGGTCTGGTGCTCAGCTGATTAATTTTTGGTGGCGATTGGCCTTGACCTTCATGGTTAGCGCCTAAGGTCAAACATATTTGACCCAAAGGTCAAATTTTCAAGTTTTAGGAACCATATCATGTAGTACCTCAAATTGAACACCTCGATGAGTGCTTTCTAGATATGTCAAGCTTGAGACATTATGACGTCATTTGGTGACGTTATGAGGCAAACGCATATTTTCATGGTTACTCTGTAGAACGATTCTCATCGGAATCTCTCGTAGGCAGATATTCCTCAAGGAGTCGCTCCTGGTGGATAGCAGCTCTGTTCACCTCAGTGTGACCTTAAAGAAGTCACACGTGGTCACCTTTTTGCAAGATACGGGTCACCCTGCGGGTGACATTGATTTGTTTGTTTGTTTGTGAACAGTATTACGGAAAAACTCCAACGGATTTTGACGAAACTTGGTGGGGGGGGTTAGGTCTGGTCCAAGGATCATGCCATTAGATTTTGGACTTGGTCGAAAGTCCAATATGGCCGCTATGGCAGCCAATTTGAAAAAATATTTGAATTTTTTATTTTTGCATTTCTACATGTTTTAAGTGATTTCCAACCCCCCCCCCCACAAAAAAATTGTTAGAGAAAAAAAATTTTTGCAACTTTTTTTTTTCAACAAAATTTCGATTTCTTTTTTTTGCATTTCAACATGTTTTAAGTGATTTCCAACCCCCCGCCCCCCCAAAAAAAAATTGTTAGAGAAAAAAAAATTTGCAATTTATTTTCAACAAAATTTCGAATTTTTTTGCATTTCTACATGTTATAAGTGATTTCCAACAAAAAACATGCCAAAATTATAATTGCGGCTGATTTTGGAACTTCAGGTGGATATACCCACATAAAATCAATTTCTGTCTCAAGAAATCTAGTTATGACGAATGAATTGAGTATGGAAAAGTTAAAAGTAAAAGGGAAAGTTGCAAACTATAACTCTGTGAGCACTGTTGATGTCAAATTGAATGAATAGGATATCAGGTTCACTTAAGTGACCCAGCAGTATTGGCGGCGGAGGTTTTGCACTCTACCGAGTGCTCCCCCTTTAGTTGAACTTTGTTTTAGGAGGGAAGCATGGGGATTTGCAATGGCACGCCATCGACTTCTCTCTAGTATGATACGCAATTGGTGTAAATAGGTCTGAAACAGTCTATTTACTTCAATAACATTGTTCCTACGGAAATCTGTAAGCCTGGTGTTGGCTTAGTGGTTAGGGTGGTGGCTTGGGATCCCAGGGTCCTGAGTTCAAGACCCAGTTGGCTGCTGAATTAACACCAGGGGGTTGACTCAGCCTGTCATCCTTCCGAGGTCGTCGAAATGAGTACCAGTGTACTGGTCCCGGTGTATGCCCCGGTTAGAATAGGTGTACCATATCCCTGTGTGTCGTAAGAGGCGACCAGGGTTGGCGTCAGGAAGGGCATCCGACCATAAAACATTGCCTCAAGAAAAAGCCCAACCCCTGCACAGCAGGGAAAAATGGCTGTAAAAACGGTCATTATTTATTCTACGGAAATCTGTAAGTCTCACTGGGTTTTCCATTATCGCCATTCAAGAGTTTCATTACAGATCTCTAATAAAAAATCTCTAAAAGAGGATATTTAACTTATTTTGCCCAAAATATGATAAGTAAAAATGGGGAAAATTCCTCCACAATGCATCGAGTTTTCAAAATCTTAACCTCGTGAAAATACGAACGTTTTAACTTTCTAAAAGGGCATTGTTTTTTTTGAAGAAAAAGACCTGACCATTAAATGTTGAAGCTCATCTCCATATTCAGTTTTAGGGATGACGTCACAGTGGTTAAAAAACAACAAACAAACAAAAAAACTACATTGGAACCGTCATACTAAGACGGTCTCAATTATTCCCACCTTGGAGGAGCGGATGGGGAAAGTTTTTGTCCCAAGTCTTTCACGACCCAGCTGGCCTGGCCTGACGTTCGACTGAAGGAATTTGCAATTCAGGGAGCCGCCAATAACTCGGCTACTCCTCGTGAGACACCGGTCATTGACATCCAACAAGCTGATGCTAACAGACAGGACACCTGGCTTAACATCCATCCAAGTGATGACTCAGATTGTGATGCACCAATCTGACAATTTATAATTGGTTTGGGAATTGAACCTAAACCAGACAGCTCAAATGTAAGTGCACTACCTCAACACCATCCTGTTGGACTAAGCTGGGACGGTACGATCGCAGTTTTGAAAAATTTTGACATTTGTAACAATGCAAGCAATTTTCATGCTTATTACAACTCTTGTTCTCACTTTCTTTTGGGACATGACACCTCTAACATCACGCATTGTCATACATGGTACAATAGCTTTCATCATCACAGAAATATATCAAGAAGCAAAGGATTGTTGATCCTGCAGATTCTTCATTTCTTTGCAAAAACCGATACTTTTGATAGGGTATGTTGGAGACTTGGTCAGCGCAAGCTGATCTGCCTGCATTTCCGGTGATTATTTCAGTCTTCAAGGCCTTCACCGTTGGGGACCCGACTACGTGTTCTGGAAGACCGTTCCAATCAGTGATGAAAAACCTTCCATCCGTGACCTCTCTCATGGGTTGGTATCTTGCATTTACAAAGAAATCATCTTGAGAAATTCTGTCGCAGCAGTTTATAATTCTGAATACCTGCATCATGTCACCTCTCTTGCGTTGATAATTCAGCGAGTGAGTGTCCACTCTCAAGCCCGTCTTGATAATGGTAGATAGCTTATAGATTGCACAAACTTAGCAGCTCTTTTCTGAACCCTGAACAGTTTAATCTGCAACAGAAACAAACAAATACAGCACCACATGCTGGGTAACCATATTCAAGCACAGGTCTCGCCAAATGACTTGCATAACGAGGCAAGTATATCTGTGGTCTCCAATAAGGTGGCTGAAAGCTCGTTTTATCACCCCCGAGCTTGTTGGCATCGATTTAAGCTGCATCAACGTGCTTGCGAAGGTGAAGATCCTGGTCTATAGTGATCACACGATCCATTTCTTGATTGCATTGATCATCATCTCCCCATTGTTGCCGTTTTCAACATTATAGCACTCTGCATTTGTGACATTCATTTTGCATTGAAGAGCAGCGTGGGTTTTTTATATATTTTTTTGTATACCTTGTCGAGGCTCATGTGAGAGCTAACACACAACGCACAGCAAGGGGAGCATGAGACAAGAGGGTGGGAGTGGGAAGGACAAAACAGTGGGGAACAGAGACATTAGGAGATCTGTGGAAGGGAGAGGGATGGTGTGGGGAACATGGGGAATACAAGATGAACATTACAGGGACTTTCAGGAAGGAAAGCAGGGAATTTGAAGGAGGTGGGTTTGGGGTGGATTAACGGGGGTAGAAAAGACCGAGGATTTGGATGGGGGATGATAAGAGGTGGTGGTGAACAGCTGTTTTGAAGGCCTGGAGGGAAGAATGGGATTGAATAGAGTGAGGGAGTTTATTCCAAAGGCGGGAAAAAAGAGGAATTAAAGAGTGAAGGTGAGCAGTGATTCGTGATTTTGGTAGTTTTATCAGAAGGGGGTTGTTGGCGGACCTTGAGCGCCCTGTGGAAATGTGGTGGGGACAAATCGCAGAGAGAGCAGGGGGGAGAGGCTGGAGAGGAGACGGTAGAAGACAGAAAGACCACCGACCGACCTGCGGTGAGAGAGTGAGAAGCCCAAAGACTCAGCCTCATTGTGGGAGATGCCAATGATCCGAAATGCCTCGGTTTCCACCGCGTGAAGCCGAGAAAGGTGGGAGGCAGGAGCACCAGCCCAGAGGGGAGAGCAGTACTCCATCAGGCTGCGAACGAAAGCTTTGCAAGTGGTGAGGAGCTCAGGTGGGCCGAGGAAGGACTTTGCACGACGGAGGAGTCCCAGTCGGCGACTGGCTTTGGAGGCGAATTCAAGAAGAGGAGTGCCGATCATCATGAAACAAATGTCGATTCAGAAATATCAAATTCATTCAGTACAGTGCTACACGGACGGCGAGAATCAAACATTTAGCTCCAGGTATAAAATAAAATAAAAATTAAAAAAACAACGCTTGGTTGTCATGGACACGCAATGACGCTCGGTTCGCGTTTGGCCGCCTCGCTGATTTACCTGACTTCGGCAACCTTCAGAGCATCTTCGAACGACCTCCAGCCGATGTGATCCCCGAAGCCTGCAGGAGTGAATACAATGAGCGAGGAACGTGGAACACGTCGCCGCGACAATGAGCAAAAGGACAGACCGGCGGTGATGCCCCATGGGGCCTTCGACCACTCACCTCGGCCGAGGCTTCCATCCGTCGAGACACCGACGCAGAGGATCGCGCAGAGCAACACCCACATCGTGATGGACTGCATGACGGTGACGGTTCAGACGCGACAATGACCAGGGTGAAGCAACTCACCAGATAGAGGACAGAGAGAGAGATATGAGGCGCGCACTCCGACTCACTTTCGTATCTTTCCTTATCCTCCCTTTAAAAAAATATTTACAGCATTTTAAACTACGACCCACAGATTCACGATGACCCACAACCACAAAACTGCTGTGCTTTTGCTTCGCAGATATCGCGCAATCATGTTTTTTTGGTGTTCAAATGTGAAACGGTAAACATGACACCATTTACGGACGTAAAACGAATAGAAAGTACTTTGCACAATCGCCGGGACAGAAATACCCTGAGAGGATTAAAACTGTGTTCGAGGTTGTGACGCTAACCATTCCATCGTGGTGCGCGAACACTGTATGAAAAATTCCCTTCCTAAAGGCCCTGTCACACCTTGACGATTTCGCCAACGTATGCCTGACGAATGCAAAATTGGGCTAAAACGCCGGCACACGTCGAATACGTTATGGGTAAGTTTGTATACGTTGAGAGCACGCTGCAAAACACTGCCATGCGTCGTAGTACGCTGGCTTTCATCGTTGTACTTTGCGGTTTTCCTCAAATTTTAGCATGCTTGGAATTTTACGACGTATGCCAGCGTATGACTCACATGTTCCGCTTCGCTGGCCATAAGTTGTAGGCACGTTATGCGATCGTTGACACGCATCGACACACGTTACTTGTAAGTTACTCATAAGTCGAAACACGTCGAGGTAATGCTTAGCGTACCCAAAACTTATTTCTAACCTATGAGTAACGTGCTTTGAACCTATGAGTAACATACCTCCAATGCATATTGACGTATGTAGACTTATTTGATTGATGTCTTCCGGACGAGCACAGAACTTACTGAATGTGTTTCTAATTTACAGCTACCGTATAATGGCGTATTGACAGCGTTTAAAAAAAACAACAACAATAACTTCCGATGTTACGTCACGTCAGATTGCCTCTTCAGTTTGCTCATGTCTTATTCTTAGTTCCTCCTCTGTGAATATTTTCTGTTTGAGGATATTGTCACGTCGACGTCGAAACTTAACAGCAAATGTCCGAATATATTTTAAAATTCGTGATAGACTGAAAAAAGAATGATAATAAAAACAACAACTTCAGATATTTCGTCACGTGCCTTCACGGAGCCAAGGAGAAAAAAAGAAAATGTGCCTTGACAGAGAAAATAAGTTTCGGGTATGCTAAACATTACCTCGACGTGTTTTGACTTATGAGTAACTTACAAGGAACTTGTGTTGACGTGTGTCAACGATCACATATCGTGCCCACAACTTATTCCCAGCGTAGCGAATGTGTGAGCCATACGGTGAGTATGTCGTAAAATTTTCAGCATGCTTGAAATTTCACCAGGTACTCAACGTACGACGAAATATGACAGCGTACTTCATCGTTTTTCAGCGTGCTCTTAACGTATACACAACTTACCCATACCGTATTCGACGTGTGCCAGCGTTTTAGACACATTTTTCATAGGTCGACATACGCTGGCTAAATCGCCAAGGTGTGACTGCGTGGTTGACACTTCCAATTCTCAGGCGGTTATGATTTAAATCGGCGTATGGCAGGTTTTTAACAGGCTACGCCACGAGTTCGTCGGCGATACGTGCAGCGCGCTATGCCTAAGTTAAACTATCGGTGGGCATAGGTTGTGAACGCCGACAACAGGCTAAGCATTCGTTGGTATAAGTTATCTATAAGACAACGAAACGTTCTGTGCCCGTTACTAATATGTTATGAATACGACCAAAACTTAAAAAAAAAACATCAAAATTTCAGCGTACGCCAACGTTTTATATACATTTTTATATGTTGCCATTGCTGGCTAAATCGTCAAGGTGTGACAGCGCCTTTAAATATCTTGGACAGACTCGAGTTTGGGAAGGTTGTCGTGTGAAACGGCACGGTATAAGTCTCCTCTCCCAATGCTGTCTATCAGGCCTCTGAGTCTCGGCACAAGTGTACCAGGTCACCAGGTGACCACAGGGCTTTCCAACACCTGGTGATCCTCTTGGCCCAAAGTGACCTCTCCACAACTGGAGTTTTGTTAGCAAGGACCCACGTGGCCTTCAGACGAGGTCTTCTTGGCCCGGATGGCCCAACACGCATGTCAACAGCCCTTGTGGCCCCAATATAAGCAATGAAGAAAAGAAAAAAACCATCACACTTGCCACTTGGCCAATGTGGCCTTGAAGTTCGTGGTGTCTTCGGGCTTTTACGGCCCGTATCAAATGGCACAGGAAGTGCAGGTGGCAAACAGGTGAGGAGCATGACCTGGCAGATAATATGGCGATCACTGCAGAATGGATGGCTGGTAAAGACTGGCAGGTTAGTGGCATGGCATGGACAGGCAGAGACTGGGAGGTCAGTGGCTGGCAGATGGTACACGCCAGTAGATGGAACGAGCCGGTAAGCAGATATTCTTGATGATCGTGATGGCTAGAGTGTGGTATGTGGCAGTAGACAGAAGAGCATGCATGGAAGCAGGTAGGATGGCCGGTTTCAGCCATACTCTACTTGAATCCTGGCTGCCCCATCAACTAATCTCTCTAACCTAATCCGTGGCTTCTGCCCCTCTAAATCTGTCTCAGCTAATCTATCCCTCTCGAACCTTCTAATCCCGTTGTACTAATCTAGCTCCATGGAGGAGATCAAGGTACATCCAGAGACTAACGATGACGTGGCATGGCCTCACATGGCTCACTGGCAGAGTTGTCCAATGAGAGATGTGCCTTCCCCATAACGAACAATTTGGGAAGCAATGAGTCCTCACAAAACCCAATTACCCAACTCGGTTTATCTCCACTGACAACAGACATCAAAAATGGTGTGAAGGGGAATCATCTCTAACTATCCTAACACTTCATCAATTAACCCCACTCGACTGTGGTTCTATGTAACCAATTAACCTGCCATCCCACATGCTGGTGCACTAACCGGTTTGGGCGTCACCCACAAATTATTGTCCTGTGCTCCTGCAAAATATTGTGGCTGGGTGGCGTGGCTCCCTCTACAGGTCTCCGTCTGATTCTAAATGAGGCATCCTGGGCCGCTGGTGTCAACTCTGAGCTTACTTGCTCTGGCCGGATTCTGGAGAACCCTCTCTGTCCCCCCTCAGGCATGTGGTGCTTTGGTTCCACTCTCCGGGTACCTGAGACCACCTCAATAAAAATTGGGAATGCCTCTCTGGGCCCCTGGCCTGCTCTGGGCCAGTGTACACCCAGCACCAGGGATATTCTCCCCCAAATACCTACACACCATGGGCCACATCCCCAGCCCTTCAACAAACTTTTGTACTCCATAAAACAAAGCTTTACTCCAGCCAGCACTAACACTGGAACCACAGTGATTCCCGTTCCAAAACCTCTGAATCCCCTTGTAGGGGACACCGCACTAATTTACATCATGTCAGTCGCCACTTTTTTGTAGGGCTCGTGGGGGATCCATCACTTCCCCCTTACAGCCTCCTCCTTGTCTATATGGCTTACGCAGGCCATGAAAGGCACTCAACTGGTGTCGTTTCCTTTCAATACCCCAGGCTTGCCAAAAAGCCAGGAGGGAGTATGTCAATCCCATCATAGCTACACAAGGCCTCGGAGCCTGAATGCATCCATGCTTCCACATGCGACACACCTGCTTGCCCCTCAGGTCACCCGGAGTTGTAGCTATACTCACCAACTCCTGGGGAAGCCGCTCTAAGCCTGCTGCTACACAGTTCGTTGATCTCTGGCTGTGACTTCCCCATACACATTCTTCCTTTCTTCTAATTTTCCATTCTACAAGGGCCAACCACATGCGCTACACATACTTCTCTCTCCAGATGTGCACTCACATGTGTCAGACATAGGTTCAGGCAGCTTATGTGTGGGGCTTGCACACCGCACACACAGGTACCCACACCACCCTGGGGAGAGACACCATCCAGACCTTTGCTACCTGGACCTGCTCCCCATTCATAATATTGTGGTCATAGCCAGCATTGCAGCCACTGCCGGCTCAACCCCACTGTCGTGCTGCTCTGCTGGCTCTTCCAGCACATGTTTGGTCACAAGCGCCTCACACGTCTTTGCTCCAGCATGTCCTTCAATCTCCTCAGCCAGGGCCAGCTCTAATTCCCCCTTTTAATCTTTTGGCACTGGTTAATAAATATATTACTACCAAACTCCCCTTGTCATCCTTCTGAGGTTGGTGAAATGAGTACCAGTGTAGCAGCCAAAAGGCTGCACATGAAGGGAAGGGGTATTGATGGATTTATGAAAAATCTGGTGTTGGTGTGATGCAGGCATGATGGGCCGAATGGCCTCCTGCACATAATTTCCTTGTAATCCTTGTAATTTCCCCTTATCTCCTTGCAATCTCTGTGTCCCGTTTATTTTGCTCTGCCTCCCATATTAGCCCTATCTCTGTTCCTCTACTCCTACAGGTCCCCTCCTTTACTGCACCCCTGGTTACTCTCGATGCTGCCCTGGCCACTATGTGGACCCCTCCCCATCCCACATTTTCCTGGGCTAACCAACCGTGGATCTCAAATGCATGTACTGCATATCTGCCAGGTTTCCTACCATTTGCCGTTGCTCCCCACGGACAGCCTAAATTTTGGTCTCAAACTCAGCCTGGCCCATCTCCATTTTAGCTGTAATTTTATCCTGCCAGTCACCATTAGCCCCTCAGCCCTGCCATCATCTGCACAAGCATAACCATCATGTCTGGGCTATCCTCACGCTGCTGCAGTGAACCTGGTATGCTGCTCCCTGCTGCCTATTCATTTGGGGGCACTGGGCTAACTGGTGGCGAGTCCATGGGGGCTACTGGGTGGTGGTGGCAACTCCATCACACCTCCTAAAGGGTCTTCGACCTCCATCTCTCCTGGGGTTGCTGTGCCGTCAGTCCAGAATGTGCCCCCTTAGTTTGGACCGCCTTGATCACTCATAGTAATTCAAATTCAAGCACCAATCTACACACTGCAATTTCACAATGAAGCAACAGTTTCCCGTGCATTGGCTCCAAATCCCAGACTCCTGACACCAGTGTTGTTGTTGCGCAGTTCGTGACAGTTGCTTGGTATGAGTCCGGAGAGGCACCTCAATGTGACCGTAACAGTCAGCTTGATCGGCTGTCCTGTGCCAGATTCCAGGTCTTTCCACTTCTGATACCATACCCATTTGACCGTTGAACCAGCCAAGCTTACGCTAGTTTGCTACCACACACCTTGTCCCTGATTATGGCCAAGCAAAGCCGAAGACATGTGGCATGGTCGGAACGTGCGGCGTTATTTACCACTGCCAAGTAATCCTCAACAGACTTCACGTAATTACCAATGGGTGACCACCAAGACCCAAATTCACCCCAAAACCAGGTATACAAACAAGCAAAGGTCATTGAGAGGGAATATACAAGAAGCATGCAATAAATGATACAACAAACAATCCCCTTACCCACAACCAATACTCACTCCCACAGAACAAATGATGAACGGGAACTTTAATTATGTGTGCCTATATCTGGGCCCACATTCACACCACAGTAGAGAAGACAGAGGAAATTCACAAGACAGAAAGGAATACCAGGAAAAACCGAGCAGTGTTGCAGAAGAATCCAGGCCAAGTCCCTGCTTGCTTGGACAGGGACAACCAGCTTCCGCATTGATCACCCGGGCTCATGAAGAGAGGAGAGGGCATGGCTCTGGCCAAACCAAAACGGCGAAGAAATACAGCTTCTCGCAAGCCGACTGAGCAACTCTTCCCCTTCCCTTCAGTGCAACTGCCTTTAGCACCTTTGGCACATAGGTCATCAATGACTTACTGCTCCCTCCCCTCACCATTGGACGAGCTCCCTGGTCTTGGGGGAGGGGGGAGGGGGGAGCAACCCTTCACCCCATCGCTCTGGTGGACTCGGCCGATGGCTAAAGGCACATATACGGTTCTCCCATGAAAACTAGTGCTGATTGCCTACCAAACACTTAAAAGAGATATAAAGGACAGATTACAGAGGTAAGAACAAAAAACATGAGCTCGCAGGAATGGGGATTTTTCGACACACACACATTAGGAGGGCTATACTTCGTTTATCTATTACATATAACGACGCATCCCTAATATCACAATTAATTACTTTATGCTTACTCTAAGACATTTATTCAGGAGCTAACCAAACTATACTAAGTAATGTAAACCCCAAGGAGTCATTTTCCCAACAATATATACATATATCCACTTGTAGAAAGAAAAAAATACCACAGCAAAATTACACAACAGCCACTTCTCACTCCTGGTGCCTTGGCCGAGGGATCAAGGATAACAATGTGAAAAATTAAAAGGACAGTATACCACCCTCACTCTGCTATGTAACAGCAACAGGCCTTGTACTTCAGGCTCATTGCACATGACAATAATTTTGAGAGCCTTAGATTCCACAAAATCCAGGAGGGAGATGTGGTGATGGAGCCCAAACCAAAAGTGGAGGGTACTACGAAATTGAATTATGGACAAAGATGTTGCAGACGAAGTAGCTCTGATTTTTCCATTGACATACTTGAATGATTTGTGACAACGCTGTTGTCCTGAAACAAATTACCTTCACCCAATGGAAGGCAAATCCGACTGAAGGCAATCTCAGTTCCTTCCACAAAACTTGGAACAAGTGTGTGTCTACCCTGAGGGGAGCCAGAAAGAAACATGTTTCTCATCTCAAGTCTGAACTCTCAAACCTGTCTCCTTCCTTGAAATCCTGGTGGCATCTGGTTAAATCTGTTTCTGGTTTATGTTCACCCTCCATCCCCTCCCTTACCTCAAATGGCTGCACACCTGACACTGCACATGAAAAGGCTGAATGCCTAAACTCTGTGTTTGCTTCTAAATCTTGTGTCCCAAACCCATTGCATTCTGTACCCAACTTACCCAGTCACACCCAGCTGTTCCTGGACTCTGTGTTCTTTTCTCCTGACAAGGTGGAGAGCTTGCTGTCAAACCTCGACTCAGATTCTGCAACGGGTCCAGGTGGCATCAGCCCTCGTGTCCTAAAAACCTGCTCTTCTGCTCTTTCTCACCCTCTCTCTGTTCTATTCACCCTCTCATTTTCTCAAGGTCATCTGCCATCTGCTTGGAAATCAGCAAACATTACCGCTCTGCATAAAAAGGTGCAAAAACAGATCGCTGCAACTACAGACCAATCAGCCTTCTCCCAATCATCAGCAAGGTTATGGAATCCATCATCACTTCAGATATTAGATCCTTCCTCTTCTCCAATGGCTTAATTTCCGACCATCAATTTGGATGTAGACTAGGGCACTCTACCCTGGATATACTGCTTCTGCTTTCCTAATAAAGGATGGTGATAAAAATGCCAAAAATGAGATCAGAGCCATCTTGCCAGGCATATCACGAGCTTTCAATATTGTCTGGCACCCTACCCTGCTTACCAAACTCTCTTCTTATGGTATCCAATGCCATCTCCACTCATGGCTCATGGACTTCCTCTCCTGTTGCAGTCAATGTGTGGCCCTTAAGGGAGTTCTCTCATTCCCTCTTCCTGTCCAGGCTGGAGTTCCTCACGGCAGTATTCTGGCCCTGTGCTTTTTATGGTTTTCATCAATGATCTCTCAGATTCCCAGGAAAATCGTCTTTATCTCTTTGCTGATGATTCCACCCTCTGCCATACCATCTCTCATCCCTCTGATCGGCAGGAGCCTTTTCACTCTCTGTAGACCTTGATAAAATCACAAGCTGGTCAAACACTTGGAATATGTCTTCCAATCCTGACAAATCTCACACCCTCACCATGTCTCTCTGAAAGAACCATCTGGAACCCCCCTCCCCCATCTACTTTCTTAACAATCTCCTAAAAGAAGTCCTTTCATTCAAGCTTTTGGGTCTCACTATCGGCCCTGATCTTTCCTGGGAAAGCCACATTTCCAAGTTAGCCTGCAAAGCCAGTCGCGGACTGGGCCTCCTACGTCGTGCAAAGTCTTTAATTGGCACACCTGAGCTCCTTTCATCCGCATACAAAGCTTTCATCCACAGTCTGATGGAGTCCTGCTCCCCCCCCCCCACTGGGGTGGTGCTCCTGCCTCACACTTAGCTCAACTTTATGCTGTGGAAACCAAGGTTTTTAGGTTCATTGGTATCTCCTGCGATAAAGCTGAGTCTTTGGGTCTCTCACTCTCTCACAGGAGGCAGGTCGGTGGTCTTTATGTCTTCTACCGTCTCCTCTCCGCCCTTGCCACCACCCCTGCTCTGTCTGTGATCTATCCCCCAAATATTTCTTCAGGGAGCTCAAGGTCCACCAAAAACCCCCTTCTCGTGAAAATGCCAAAAAATCAAGAATCACTTCTCACCTTCACTCTTTCATTGCAATTTTTCCCACCTCTGGAACAAACTCCCACACTCTGAGATGGTGTTCACTACCATCTCATATATTCCCCCATTCAGAATCTTGATTTTTCTACCCCCATTAATCCACCCCAAACCCACCTCCTTCATATTCCGTTTTCCTTCCTGAAGATCCTTGTGGTACCATCTTGTTTCCCCCTTTACCCTGCCCCATCCCTCTCCATTCCACAGATATCCTATTGTCTTTGTTCCCCACTATTTTCTGCTTCCCCCTCCCACCCTTCTTGTCTCATGACTTGTTATGTGTTGCTGTGTATTAGCTCTTACACGAGTCTCGACATGGTATACAAAAAAATAAAAAATACTAATAATAATAATAATAATAATAATAATAATAATAATAATAAATTCATTAACAAACAAACAAACAAATGACGGAGGATTCCCGGAGCTGCAGGTAGCTTTGAAGACCATACTTTGCTGCATGGTGACTTCGGGAAAGGACGAGGTTGAGACGATGGCCACGAATAACAAAGAAATACATTGGGAGATAATTAACAAAGCTGTATAATTGCAGTTTTTGAACCTGCAGTCAGGGTGCCATGACCACTGAAGGATGATTCAAAACTGTTGCTTCTCTTTATGCTCTTCCTCTTCCATGGCATGCAGCGCTTTGCAGATGGGTGCTTCATTTTTGAGTCTGCCCACGATGCAGCGTGATTAAGGTACCACCCACAGGCCACAGTCGGGCAGGAAATGAAAACCAAATGCCAGAGTACCTGCACACAATGTAGAATGGAGAAATAGTCATGCTCGTGACGGCTAGTGCCGTTCTGTTTGGACAGACAGCTAGCACAATGGTTGGAATCAAAATATAATGTTGATTGAGATATGCTAACCGCCACAGGAAGTGTGGAGAAGTTTACATTTCAGGCGTGAACCCTTTGTCGGAGCAAAAAGACCTGTCTGCGATGCGCGAGAAACAGTCGTTGTGTGGCCTCATTGCAGAGATGCCAATAATATTCAGAGCTTTGAATTCCACAGAATGTAGGAGAGTGACATTGGCTTATGGCAAAGTCCTGCATGACTTCCAGGCCGTGCTCATGTTACCCAAGAAAATCCAGGGCAAGGAGTATGAATGGCTCTGACATGTACTTCCCCCCCAGCTCACTTGCTCTCTTCCATGCCACGTTAACATGTTACACCAATACAAAACGCTGACATGAACAGCAAGTATGGGATTTCATGGCCTGATATTACATAGTTATTCACTCCCACACTTGGAGAGATTGTGGAAGAGAATATCAGAAAGACAGAAAAAGACAGGATGAACACTATAAGAATATGCAAACCATGTTAAAAGGAATACACATTACTGATTTCTACACTGAAAGATAATAAAGCACATTCCCCACAATGCTGAACTATGTCATCCCTTGTTTTAATTAATTTGCACCACAAGCTCATCTAACCCAGTACCTTTTCCCCCACTATGCAATGATCTATCCAAAGCAATGGTGCAACTACTGCGGAGCACTGAAAGGGAGCCAATGATATAAGAAAAGCAGACCTTTTCAAAACATTCATTAGATGGCTCAGCCATTGCTCAGTGTAAAATACACAATGATATGTGATTTGACAAGGGCTGGCAGGATAGTTCAGGTGTATGCACATTCTCTCTGAGTTGTCACACCTCCGTTTGTTTCTAGATCGAGCTATAAACTGTCTCTAGACTCTTTAGACATGTCAGACATCTTTAGATTGCTTGGACCCTTGAGCATTTAGGGTTTTAGACCTTTAGACCACTTACAGCTTTTTAAACACTTTAGATCCATTTAGACATTTACATCCTTTACTGTAGATATTAGACCTGTTCAACCTCTTAGATCCTAACTCCTATTGAAACGTACCCTTTGGTTTAGACCTTTATACCCAATTTAGACCATCTAGATTCTAGATGGTCTAAAGGGTATGTTCCAAGAGTAGCTCGGGTAGATGTTTATGTGGTGTGTGTCTAAAAGGTTCTAAAATGTAGATTCTACAAGGTGGCCACAATGTCCTATCACCCCTTGTAAAGATTGTGACATTGCCTTTGTGTGCAGAGTGTTAATTCGTTTCATTTTCCCTTTTTTCAGATTGAGTGAAAATCAATGATGACCTTAAACAAGCAGTGAGACTTGCTTTTCATGGTATCACCCCACAAGTGCTCCAGAAAATGCCCCACAGGTCGTGGTGCAAAATTATTCTCTGTAATGACAATGATGGAGCACAAACAGATCCACTGGATACTTAAGGCTTGTGTCATATGCTATAGATTGTAGAATGTGTAATAAAATAAAAGAGTACTGCAAATGTATGTGACCTAACTTGTAGAACCCTTGAGTGTTGTCAGCTCATATGATACAAGACAATGGGATGACAAGACATTGAGGCCACCATGTAGATTGTAGATTGCAGAAACTTTCAGACACACACCAAACGAACATCTAAAGTCTTCTTGCAAAAGAGACCACTTTTTTCAGCAAGTAATGCACAACCTCTACCCACCCAGAGGGTGGATACTCTTCTGGTAGGTTAAAAGGCGTTTAATAAAAGAACAATGTATAAAAATTTCAAAGGTTTCATCAACATCCACTGATTATTTAAAACAACTTGCATTCTCCTCCTGGAAGGCAAATTCAACCGAAGGCAACCAAAGATCATTCCACAAAGCACGCAACAAGTGCGTCTATTCTCAAGAGAGCCAGAAAACAACATCTGTCCAATCTCAAGAATGAGCTTTCAAACTTGTCTCCCTCCTCTAAAACCTGGTGGAACCTTGTCAAGTCAGTCTTTGGTGTTTGTTCCCCTTCCATCCCTTCCCTCACTTCAAATGGCACCACAGCTGACTGCTCGTGTGAAGGCTGAATGCCTCCATTCTGTGTTTGATTTCAAATAATGTGTCCATAACCCCTCTCTTTCTGTACCCACCCTTCCCAGTCGTACCCAACTGCTCCTCAATTCTGTATTTTGCTCATGAGGAGGTGGAAGAGTTTATGGTAACCTTCGTCTCTCTCTGATTCTTCAACCAGACCAGACGGCATTAGTTCAAGTGTGCTAAAAATCTGCTCTGCTGCTCTTGTACTTCCTCTCTTTGCCCTTTTCACCCTGTCATTTACCTGACATCATCTTCCATCTGCTGTAAAATCAGCCAACATCACAGTATTACATATAAAGGTGCAAAACCAGATTCCCTGAGCTACAGCACAATTAGCTGACATCCAATCATCAGCAAGGTCATGGAATCCATCATAGCAGTTGACATAAAATCATTCCTTTCCTCCAGCAGCCTCATCTCAAATCATCAATTCGGATTCAGACCTTGTCACTTTACCTTGGACATGCTACTTCTACTCTCCCAACAATGATGGAGGCCCTCAATATCAGACATGAGATCAGGGCCGTCTCTCTGGACATATCTCGAGCTTTTGATAGAGTCTGGCATCCTGCCCTGCCCTCCAAACTGTCTGCCTATGGAATCCAAGGACAACTCCACTCTCGGATTACTGACTTCTTCCACTCTCATAGCCAAAGTGTGGCTTACAAAGGAACCCCTTAATCTCCTCTCCTTGTCAAGGTGGATGTACCCCAATGCAGTGAGTGTTCTGGGCCCCCATCCTATTCCTAATCTTCATCAATGATTTCACTGACTCTGGAAAATCCTCTTTATCTCTTTGCTGATGACTCCACCCTCTTCCGTGACATCTCTCATCCTTTTGACAGACAGGCAGCAGCCTCTTCCCTCTCCTCAGAACTAGATAAAATCATAAACTGGTCAAACACTTCAAACATATCATTCAATCCTGACAAATGTCCCACACTCACTATCTCTCCGAAAGGACCGCACCACAAACCCTCCAATTTACTTTTCAAGAACCCTCTCGAAGAGGTTCAATCACTTAAACTATTGTGTCTCCCTCTCAGCCACCAACTCTCTTGGCCAAGCCACATTTTAAAGTTGGCCTCTAAAGCCAGATTCTGACTGTGCATACTCCATCGCGCAAAGTCCTTCCTTGGCACACCTGAGCTCCTATCCACCGACAAGGCTTTCATCCACAGCTTGGTGGATTACTGCTGTCTCCTCTGGACTGGCTCCCCTGCCTCACATCTTGCTCAGCTGGACGCCATGGAAACCAAGGTCGTCAAGATCATTGGAATATCTCGTGATGAAGCTGAGTCTCTGGACCTATCACTTTGCCATTGCCGACAGGTGGGTGGTGTGGAAGTAGTTTTCAAATCAAAAGTATTAAAAAATTGCAAGTCCAAACACAGTGTATTGATAAAATTGACTAAGCCTATGAAATTTAAAGTTTCTCTCAGGACAAGCTGTGAATTAACTAAGCCTAGGTGTTCTCGTAAAATCACATGAACTGCATGATAAGAAGATGGTATCCATGTTTGTGTGTTTAACATCCTTCTGAGGTTGGTGAAATGAGTACCAGTGTAGCAGCCAAAAGGCTGCACATGAAGGGAAAGGGTAAATATTGATGGATTTATGAAAAATCTCCTCCCCAGTCCCCCTTAGTTCCAGAAGCTAAGGGGGGGAGTTTAATATCCTGAGTGTATAACACATCCATATGTGTTTGTATGTATAAATGTGTGTGTGTGGTGTATATATTGTTGCGGATTCTCGCCCGCCGGCGTGCTGACGGCCACGTAACTCGAATCGCGGCACGTCGCCCACCGGACGGACAATCCAGTCGTGACCCTCTCGGACTAACGCCGGGAACCAGTCACGGGTGGACCTTTCGGTCTCACCGCGATCGAGCCAATCAGCCCCCGCGTGGGATAGGGTTGCTCGCCAAATTCGACCTACCTAAGTACCCACACGGAGGGTAGACCGGGCGATCGCACCTCGCCGCAGGTCGACTTCGGACACGGGCCGCTTAAGCGACCCGTTCCGTACTATCGGGATAACCGAGCGGTGTTATTCGTCGACCTCGACGGTTCGATTAATTATCGGGCGTATTCAGCCCACGACCAACCCTTTACGTGAAGCAAGATGAGGATTCAATGGGAGAAATGACGAAGCGAAGCGGGAAACAGTTCAACACAAAGCACATTTATTCGCGACGAACGGAAAGCACACATATTCAATTCCACCAAAAGCACACAGAAAAGAAAAAACACAATTCAATTTACACAAAAAGCAAATGTAAAAGCGAAGACACAATGCAGAGCTAATACCGATTACACGAGCACACGGCAACACTTATACAATTTTACTTCACAGACGGCGCCGACAACACATACCCAAAACCAAGGAAAGAATACCCTCAAGGATGAGGCGGGCCTGAGGCCGAGACCGGGTCGGGCCTACCCGTCTGGTGATGAGACGCGGAGCGGCGATGGTGCCTCAACTCCGCGGTCCTCGCGGACAGTGTCTGGTAGGGGGTGGGAAAGGGGCCCCCTTGGTCGCACTATCTCAGCGCGGGGGGAAACAGGAGGGGGTTGCTGATGCTCGGGGTATAGAGGATTCTTATTGTCCCGCGACGAGCGTCTCCACCTCGGCCAGGTCGCGCTGTCGGCCTCCCTGGGGTGCAGCTCCCTGCACGACGCGAGCACCCCTCGTCTGCCCTCGCCGCCTCTCCACAGCTCCGTCCCCTCCGCTCCGACTCCAACGCACACGACGACCAGCTCCTTCTTGCCAACTCCACCGCCCGCGAAGTCTTAACTCTCTGTTCTCTCTCGACTCTACTACTCACTGGACTGACGAACACGGTCGCTTATATCAGCCCCGTGGCTTCGCCCTCTCATCTTTGACCCCCTCCCTTCGACCTTTCACATCGCTCCCCATTGGCCCGAGAAAAAGTGGGCGTGAATGCTTTTTGATCCATAAATTTGCATATATCGATCGCCCTCCAACGCCCTGGGGGCGGGGCCAATTCGCCCCTCGCTCACCGATTGGACGGCAAAAAGTGGGCGTGTGTCGTTTTTGATCCGTTTTTGAAGCACAAAATCCGTGATTTTGTACACGCTGTTCGGCGCGCGCCCCGCACGAGTCCAACACCGGTACCCACAAGCGGCGCAAGAACGGTGGCGATGCGACGGTTGCGAGGTGTGACGTGAAGGTCGTGGCGGTTGTGGTGAAGCGGCGTTGTGGTTGGTGGTTGATGTTGTGGTTGTGGTGGTAATCATGGCGGTTGGTCCAAAATAAAGATAGCAAAAGAAAAACGGCTATCCTGAAGAGTCGCAGCACGCATAAATGACATGTATTCCCACTAGACAACGGGTTTGGGCCTAACTACACATGTACTTACCGAGATACCTCACCTCAGGGACCTGAATGGTGGTTTGCGAATTTGGTAACCACAACAATATATATATATATATATATATATATATATATATATATATATATATATATGTGTGTGTGTGTGTGTGTGTGTGTGTGTGTGTGTGTGTGTGTGTGTGTGTGTGTGTGTGTGTGTGTGTGTGTGTGTGTGTGTGTGTGTGTGGCGTTTATATATTATGTGTGTCTTGTTATGTCTGGCTTTCTTCTCGAGTCCGTGCAGTAATTGGTCTTTATTTTGATTATCTTCTCCAGTCTCCGTTTGTGAGGCTACTCGTGGGACTTTGCTTTGCAAAAGCAGAACTTGTTAAATTAACGATGATTTTTGTATTAATCAAATTGACAGTAACTATTTGGTGACATGATCAAGTAGCTTTTATATTCTGGTTGACTTTATATTTAAAAACAAACATAAGTGCCTGTTTACTGGAGCTGGCTTTGGATTTCATCGTTGAATGTTGAGAAAGTTTTGTGCTTTGAAATTTGCTGGTTCATCCTCCACAAGCAGTTTTTATCTTATCTTGCTCAAATCGTGTCATTGCTTCATTGTTTGCTTGAGTGTATATAAAGGCACTCGTTGAGCACTTAATCAGAGGATTTCACCATCGATGGCGTGCCTTCCTCCATACATATGATTTGAGTGATTCAACTCTGTTAAAATAAATTATTAAAAGACCTGTGAGTGATTATTCTTCTACAGTGGTTTCTGTCTTCTTCCACCTCATTTCTGGTCTTACACCCTCTGCCCTCTCCATGCTGTCCCTCCCCCTACCCCCAAAGTATCTGCAGGATGCATACGGTCCACCAGCAATCCCCTCCTAGTGAAACTACCTAAATTTAGAAACACTGCTCACCTCCACTCATTTATTCCTCTCTTTTCTCACCTGTGGATCTGCCTTCCACACTCTCTTCAATCTCAATCTTTTCTTCCGGTCTTCAAGACAGCTGCTGTTCACCACCATCTCAGGTCATCGCCCATCGAAAATCACGATCTTTTCTACACCCGGTAAACCAACCCCATCTATCCCAAAATTTTGCTTATGCGTCCGTCTTCTCCACCCCATGTGTTCTCCGCTACCCCTCATCGTTACCCACATCCCTTGTGTGTATGTCTGCGTCTACTTTCTCCTTCCATCCTGCTGTTCTCTTTGTTATGTCATGTTCTCGTTTGATCTGTGTTTTTGCTTTTCCACGAGCTCAGAATATATATATATATATACCGAATGTATTATGAGGGGGTTAATCCCCGAAAGAGCCGGACCTGGGACCCCCGCTCACAATTCACTTCATCATACAGTGGGTTGCTTTGGAACCACGAACGCCAATCAGTTAACCACGAGTTCCAGTGTCCACCTTCTAATTTTGCCGTTTAACTAGATATCACATCGCCTCCTGAACAGGGAGCACGCCCTCGGCAAAGCACCAATCTTATCTTGATTAGATCTTAATTAGGGCAGCCGAGTGTTTAACCGCTGGTGCGTGCCGACTATGACAGGTCAATTAGTTTGGTAATAACCTCCCAATGTATCTAGGTTTGGACAATGCTGGATCAATGGAAGGAAAGGACAAGCACGGACAGATTGAAACATCAACAAGGAATTTATTAATCAGGAAAAATATAAATAAAAATAACTTTTTATTTCCTTGTGGTGAAAATAAGTAAATTCAAATCAATCAAAATAATCTCAAGCAAATAAAGAATTAAATCAGACATTGATATAAAAACAGACAAAGAGCAGATGCTTAATACTATGCCTTACTTAACGATTAAACACGAGACAAGGGTACCCAGCAGATCATTCAGGGGGGGGGGGAAGAGAAATCCAGTCTCACTCACCAAGTAGAAGTCGTTGTACGTCAAATAAAACGTCCTGAAATGTGTGAGCATGCCTTGGTCCATTGTCAGCGCCCTGTCTTGCTGTGCACCCACTTGCAAACAGGTTTGAACACCAATCGACGTCACGTCGTCACCCCCAGGAACCAGGGACGCCAAGAATCAGGTACACCAAGAGCAAGTCTCGAGCAGAACCAGCATTAACGGTCCAGGCAACACCCACCGTCAGGAGCCACCAGGAGCCACAACCAACGTACAGCTGTAAGGAGCTGTGATGCACTGTGAGAAGCTGTAAGGCTGCAAGGCCGTCACCAACTGTCACAAACTCAACTGTCGCCAGCTCACCACCATCTGTCTGGAACTGACTGCAGCTGAAAATAGACGTCGCCCAGCTGTCACCAACTCACCAAAAAATGGTCCTCATCTTTTTTTTTTTTTTTTATTTTACTTTTTTTTTAAATCGGTGGCCTGTCTGGGCGGAGCTTCAAGCAGACTTCAGCCAAATCCACCTTGCCTATTTGTGCATCGTTGCACGTCACCAACTGCCAATCTCGTGATCATTGCAATGGTACTGTAACGGCGACTGGACAAACGGCAGAGAAGCAGCCATTTGCCAGAGTTACCGAGCGAAAACGTGAAGTGTTCATAAAACGTCAACAACAACCATTCATAGAGCTGCCATACGTCGATGGAAAAAGGTGGACGTCGAACATCGATGGAAAGAGGTGGGTGTCATAAATGATCCACAGTCGTATTTGACCATCAGAGTAACTGCTCAGGAACAGCCCGCGGTGTGCTTCATAAAATGTCTTGTAAGTCCAAGGTGTAAATAAATCGTCCACCTCCAAGCCAATGTGTCCTGATGGAAAGGGGGTAGACGAGCCTCTTTTGGGCTAACGGCTATCTCACGTGCATGAACGTGTCTGTTGTAAGGAGGAAAAAAAAACATCCCCAAAGAAAGGGAATATTTTTCCCTTTCTCAACGCATTTAAGGAAATAACTGTCTGAGGACCAAAATGTTTGTATGCATTATTCGGATCAGATTCAGAAATCCACAACTATATATATATATACATATATATATATACATATATATATATATATATATATATATATATATATATATCAATCGCTTAAATCGCACCTCCTGGCTGTTATGGTGAGCATTGCCGCGGATTAGGTCTCACACGGTAAAACCGCATAATCCGCAAAGAACAACCGTCCATCTACAACTCAGATAATTGTTTCCCACTAATGGAAACCATTCAACCAGAAGGCACATGTTGCAATCGGTGGGTAAATTGAAACAAGTAGGACTTTATGTCCATTGGAGATCGGGGGAGTCCTTGTCACACTCCGCATATATGTGTATATATATATATATATATATATATATATATATATATATATATATATATATATATATATATATATATATATATATATATATATAGTTTCGGAAATGGCCCTTAATGGGACTACTAAATATAGGATTATCTCAGTTCCCCCATTAAATTAATGTATAGATAGGTGGTGTGGTGTAAGGGATGATATGTGTGTGTCGGGAGGTGTAAAAGACTGTGTTTTTCTGTTCATAGGGTGGTGGAACGAGAGATGATTCTTCTTCCTCTCATGTACGAACGGGAGGGAGTGGCCTAGAGCAAGAGGTGTGGCCTGGAGAGGCAGTGACGCGAAGGGGCGGAGCCTTTGGTCAGAGAGTCGCCGAGAGAAGCGAGAGAAAGCAGAAACAAAAGATGAGTATGTGGAAATAGTGGCGCTCGAAGTGTGCGTGTTTCGAAGAGAGAGGAAAAAAGGGACCTGGTGGACAGGTACAGTTTTTGCGGTTTGAAAACTGCAGGCAGTCGACGAGGAGTGCTCGTGTCTCGAAGTGAGCAAATGAAGAAGCTCTGAGTTTGGGGAACGGCAGTTGCGAGAGAAAAGAAAAGGGAACAAAGGAGAGCTGTGTATGAGGAACGGCCGGGTTCTCGAGGCGTGCTCGGAGTCGCTTCGAGGCGAGCGAACGAAGGAGGCACCGTGTTGGATCTGCCGGGAAAGATGATAACCCGACCTGCACGTCAGTGATTCGACCGAGAGAGGCACTGAGAGGACGAAGCAGGAGTCGGGCTTTGAGGCAGGAAGGCCGGAGAGGAGACGCCGGACCTTCGGACGGTCCTTACTCACCAACGGCAACGGCGCGTCACGTTTGCCGATCCGCCTGTGGAACTCGGACCTCGACTTGGGCATCGTCTGGAGAACAGGCCAGGCCAGGATTTGTGTGCTGGACCGTGAGAGAGATAAGCTGAGAGTCATTTTCGACCCTACGCGAGGTCAGAGTGTGCGGAGACCGCGCATGCGGTGACTAAAGGAGGAAGAATACCGCGCCGCCATCTTGCCGCACAGCACGTTCGAGCGGGAGTTTGAACCCGTGGACACCACCGCTTGTTTCGAGCGATATTCGTGCTTTTGGACACGGTCCTCTCGTCCATGAGCCATCACCAAGTACTCTGTCTTGTCCTGCATGCATGCTGTTTGTTTGAACGTGTTGTATAAGGCATATTTCGTAGAATCCCCTCGAAACCTTTAGACCGTAGTTCCTTCGGTAAGAACGGTTAGATCGTTAGTATAACCATTGTAGTGTTTATTGCTTGTGTTGTGATCCCTGATGTTCCCAAATAAATCCGGTTAATTCTTGTGCAGTTGCCGCTATGGATTAATTCGTGTCGCGTCGAGGAACCATCCGTTCGATTGGCATACAGACCAAAAATGGTTACAGGCTGGTAGACCGCTCGGTCACTGACAAAGCCAGTCTGTAACTAGGGGTTCTATCTCCCCAACTGGTAAGGTACAGGATTACGTTGGTATCGCGATTGAAGACGCGTGACCCGAGGCCTGTGCCAAGCCGGCTGGCGTTATAGACTCCCGGAGACGGCGGTGGCGGGGCTGGCACCTCGAACCGGGTCAGGTTCCCGCCACCCCGGATCCGCAACAATATATATACATTATATTGTTGCAGTTCTCGGAACGGCATCCATACAACAGATAGTGTCCCAAGACAGTTATTCCATTAATATACGTGTAGATAGTCCCTTTCCTTTTGTCTAGCGGGACAACAAGAGAGTGTGTTGCGATGATCTCAGAGCTAGGTTTGCTTACATCATTTTTTTTCTTCATTTCATCCCTACTGTTCTTTTCATCTGATTATTCCTGAAGTAAATCAGCCACGTGCGCCTTGATAAAATCAGCCACGCATAATTAAAAATTAAAAATAAAGATAAAAAGTCTAAATTTTGTTGGTTTTTTTTGTAACAACCGAATGGGGGTGGGTATGGACAAGGGCAAGCAGAGGCGATAGGTTGGGTGGAGACCGTAGGGTAGGACCGAACCCGTCTTCAGACCGGCCCACGCCACCACCTCATGAGACCACACCGAGGCCGGCCAGCTTCATGTGCCGACCTGTTGTACTGTCGCACCTTACCTGGTCCACATTTGCCATGCCTTTGCCTTGACTCCATTTGCCATACCTGCCCATGCCTTTATTTGCCTTGCCACATAACTGAACTTTACCATGTGTCCCAGGACCATCTGTGTGGGAGTATTTGCAAGGACTGCCCTGCAGGCAGCTGCATTACCAGGGACTGCATTTGTGCAGCCTGGACATATATCTCCTTGTTGTATAAAGGCCAGTTCAAATGGACTGTGAGACGGCGTGTGGCCTGCCGTGTTAGGATGAGTTTCCTCCAGCAGCCAGGAAAAGGGGAACCTACACCTGCAGTGCCACATGAACGTTAACGACTCGGGTCGAGTCCAGCAAAAGGGAGGGGTGGAGTGTTGTGGTCCTCAGAACTGCATGCCTACAACAGACAGGTGTCCCAAGACAGTTATTCCATTATTATACGTGAAGATAGTCCCTTTCTTTTTGTCTAGCAGGACAACAAGGGAGTGCGTTGCGATGATCTCAGAGCTAGGTTTGCTTACATCATTTTTTTTCTTCATTTATTACCTACTCTTCTTTTCGTCTGATTATTCCTGAGGTAAATCAGCCACGTGTGCCTTCACTGTGAGGTGGGACTCATTGAGGCCAGCGCGTGCGGTGCCGCTGTGAGGAGCACAGAGCCCTCGTTCCCAGGGCTCCCAGGTTTAGGGCTCCCAGGCGAGCCCTAAACCCAACGTGTGCAGCAAGTCATATAGTGCACTTAGCAGTGCGGGATTATCGAGTCGAGCTTCCGATGATCTGGGGAAGATTGCAGGTTGCATTAAAAAAGCACGTGAATGAATACCTCGTAAGAGACTGCACGAATGGTGTTTTTCACAGCCAGCACGACGCCCACGCTGCACGAAACACGAATGGAGGCCAATAAAGACGACTCCACGCCATGTTGGGCGGGATACGAGTGTGCGGAGTAGAAGCGGCTTGTTCCTTTTCAACCTCAATATCCGACACATATTCAACCTCGCCCCGCGCACACGCTCGCGGAGTCATGCGAACGCGAGCGCTGGCCACGTGCATAATGGCCGAACCGCACGCGCTGTATGGAATATGCTCAAAGGCAGACACGTACGCCGCTCGTGAAACATGTATGGATTTATCCATAACGATGTACCTTTGGCCCTCGCTGGCAGCAGCGGATTCCCCACAGATGGTGAACGTCTTCTCGTTTCTCCGGCCAGCGAAGCTGCGATCGAGCCGAGGAATGTGCAGTGCGGGTCACGTTGGCGTGCGGAGCGGGTGCGTTGATCGGCGCTGGTCGGGCGCCCGAGCGGGCATGCGGGACCCTCGGCCGGTTGTCAGGGCACAGCCCGGGGGTTTTTGCAGGACAACCCACAGTTGGCAGTTAATTAGGTTAATTAGGGCAGCCGAGTGTTTAACCGCTGGTGCGTGCCGACGATTTTTTGGTCAAATCTGTGGTAATTACCTCCCAGTGTATCTCGGTTCGGACAATGCTAGAGCAATTGAAGGAAAGGACAAACACGGACATGTTGGAAATCGACAAATAATTTATTAATAATTAAAAGGATCTTTTATTTTCTGAGGTAAATAAAGAATGAATTTCAAAGCAAAATCAATCAAAATGCCAGGAAAGAGACAAAGAGCAGATGCTTATCGGGGGTTGACTTACAGCTAAACACAGACAAGGGTACCCAGCAGATCATTCAGGGGAGGGGAAGAGAAATCCAGTCTCACTCACCAAGTAGAAGTCGTTGTACGTCAAATAAAACGTCCTGAAATGTGTGAGCATGCCTTGGTCCATTGTCAGCGCCCTGTCTTGCTGTGCACCCACTCTAAACCCACGACGGGGAGGGGAGGGGGAGAATCGTCTCGCTCACCAGAAAGTCGTCTGTGAAGCCAAAATGTCATGAAAATGCGTGTGTCGCCAGCACCGAGTTTTGCCGTGCACCCTCTCGTGGGGCAGCCTTGAATGCCAGTCGACGTCTGGAGGGCACCGAGATCGTCCGTCGTGGGTTTAGACCTTGGTGTTGTTGGTGATCGACCCGTGCCTCACTTGTTGGTGGCGCTGCTCACACCCACACGCACCACACGCTCGCAGGCCGAAGCACTTGGAAGGGCGAATCGTCTCGTCGGCGCTGGTCAGACACCCGCTTCTTGGTCGCTTCTCTCGCCCTTTGCTTTTTCTCCTCAGACTTTATTTCTCCACAGACTTTTTCTCCTCAGAACGTATCTCTTTCTCTTCAGAACATATCTCTTTCTCTTCAGAACATATCTCTTTCTCTTCAGAATGTTTCTCTCCTCTCAGAACGTCCCTCTTTCGCTTTTTCCTCACTTTTTTATATCTCAGAGCGTCTCTCCTCACAGAACGTGCCTCACGCTTTCTCTCGCTCGTTTTTATATCCCCAGGCCGTCTCCACCCCAAGCTCACCTCGCCCCACTGGGGCATGGTTACCATGACGACCCGTGCGCTCTCAAAAAAGGCGGGCGTCGGAGCTCGTGAAAGAATGTTGCTGAGGAAAAATGAGGGCAGGCTTCAGAGATCGTGAAAGAAATGTGTGTGAACATGTGAACAACAGATTCATTATAATGTCACAATACTAAGAGGAAAAATGAAAGGAAAGAGCATAAAATGTTCTCTCTGAAATAGTTTTCAACTCAATGGGGGTGATGGTAGTTGCGCCGGTGACCTTCCACCACCTGGAGCAGGTCCTGCTTGGTTTTCTCATCCTTGGTTAAGGAGTCGTTGTACGATGAAATCATCGCCACCCCACGCTCGGCCCCATCATTTGTGACGCTGAGGTTCTTCACTGTGGACACCCCCTTCTGGTACGCAGGGTTTGCTTCCCACTCGTCCACAGGGAGGGAAAGGAAGGAGATGTCGATGTTGAGGAGGGTGAGCGCGCGAACAGAGGCGCTGGAGGTGAGTGAGGGGAGCGAGGAGTTGATGAGCTGATCCGCAGCCTTGTTGAACCGGATTCGGTCGAGGTCCTTTTCCTTCCTCGTCTCTTCAGCAATCTTCTTCTTCTCCTCCATGCTGATCCTCTCCGAGAAAAGAGACAGCCCCACAAGATCGGCGCCGAGGTACCAGAGATGGCGGGAGAATGTGGTGAGGGTCGTCTTCCCGATCGCTCTGTTGATCTCCTGGAAGTGGTGCAGGTCCTTCACGAGGTTGAGGTCGTTGTACGCAGCTTCGGTCGGCAGCCCCGCCTCCATCCACACGCGCGAGTAGAGGAGAACGACGAAGAGAGCGATCTCTTCAAGTCACTTGCCTTCTGCGTTGTCATTTGCACGTGGGACCGGAACATGTGGATCTTGAGAACGTAGATTGCCTTTGCCATCCAACGGGCGTGGTGGAAGGCTCCCGGCTTCTTGATCAGCTGACGGAGGTTTCCGGTGAGGTAGAAGAGGGACAGGTTGCACAACTCGCGGTAGTCCTCTCGGACTTTCTTCAACTGGATCCCTCTCTCCATCGCACCGATCGATGCTTCCTTCCACGACGGAACGAGATCGATCCTCCGGTCGACGACGTTGTCGATGGCTTCGGGATCTTCATGAGGGATGTAGGGCCACTGTTCCCGGAATCGCTTGAACAACTGAATCGTTGGTCCAGTGGATGGCCCCATCACCTCCTTGAACGCAGCGGCCAGGATTATTTCGATGACGTGGTGGCGGCAGGCAAGGTTGAGAAGGGGTTTCCCCAAAGCTTCTTCAAGAAGCCGACAGCAACCGGTATGAATTCCTGTATTGCTGGCTGTCGTGTCGAAAGACATACCGACCACCTTCTCCTTGATACCCCACTCACCGAGAACTTCCTCCACCTTTGTAGCCATCGCTGCTCCCGTTCCCGCTGGGAGCTTTGGCATTCCAAGCAGCTTTTCTTTTTCCAGGGCAGGACTGGAAACTATGATTGGAAGATGATCTACAAGATTCCCTTCTCCTTCTCCAGTTAAGTCGGGAAGCAATTTACCATCCCAGTGAACGATCAGAGGAGGCTCTTCTGCATTGATGAACTCTTGGAAGGAGGTCTTGATGTCCTCCGCAAGCGCCGTCCTGGTCATCATTCTGGATCGACGAAGTGTGCTTCGGGAAGCAGGCGTTAATCCTGAGCTGGAAGCCACAGCCTGGAGGAGATGGGTCGCCTTCCGGTCTGAAAGGTTCGTCCTGTCCAGTGCAGAGACCACTTCCGGTGTAACCTTCAGCCGCTTCTTGGGGGAGCTGCTGACCTGCGATGATGTTTCCCCTCGAAACGGGGAATTCTCCTGGGACGATGGTCCAGATGATGGTGACGAAGAGTCGGAAAGGTCCACCGTCGCTAACTTCTCAGCCTTTGCCATGTTCTCCTTCTCCGCCATCTCACTTTTCTGCGCCAACTTCTTCATCCGCATCGTTTCCTTCCTCACCAGCTCTTGGTCTACTCCACCCATTGCCATTTTCCGCTCCGTTCGCTGATCCCTCAGGAAGGCTTGGTCCTCTTTGTTCTTCATGGACAACAAAGCATCCTTATGCGATATGTCGAAGAGGCGACTGAGCTCGTTCTTGAAATGGAATTCCTTTGCTTGTTGAGTGTCCGTACTCATCTTCCTATTAATTTTCAGCTTCTCGTATTTCTTCACTACGGATTCCAACTTGACTTTGATGGAACGGATCTCCATTGTTGGGATTCTGGCTTTCCCCCACACTTCCACGAGTTCAGTGACAACAGCCTCCCGGTTGCTCTTTGAGTTACATCCGAATGAGTACAACCGACGCAGCACTTCTTCTCCAGTGGGCAACTGGCGGTTGGTGAATTTCTCCAATGGTTGATCCAAGAGGAACAGTTCCGTGCTTTTCCGTGTAGAACACGCCATACTCACTCACTCTGGGAATCAAAAAGAAGAAGAAAAAAATTAGAGATAAAAAAAAGAAAAATAAAAGAGTACTTTTAACACCGACCGACAGCGAACCGAAAGCTCAACTGATGTCTCCCTCTCTCCCACTGATGTCTTCTCTCCCACCGGATGCAGCAACCCCCACCAGATGTAACAACTTCCTTCCTCTTGATGGACCCCTAAATATTTTTGGAACTGTGGCAAATTTGGCCAGGAGTATTTTCTAGTCAGGTAGAACAAAATAATCAACATGCCCCAAGAATATTCAAATTTTGAATTTTTCCCTTTTGATTTTGGACCACCCAAATATATATTGTTGCGGATTCGTGCCCGCCGGTGTGCGAACGGCCACTTAACTCGAATCGCGGCACGTCGCCCACCGGACGGACAATCCAGTCGTGACCCTCTCGGACTAACGCCGGGAACTAGTCACGGGTGGACCTTTCGGACACACCACGATCGTGCCAATCGGCCCCCCGCGTGGGATAGGGTTGCTCGCCAAATTCGACCTACCTAAGTACCCACACGGAGGGTAGACCGGGCGATCGCACCTCGCCGCAGGTCGACTTCGGACACGGGCCACTTTAAGCGACCCGTTCCGTACTATCGGGATAACCGAGCGGTGTTATCGTCGGCCCCGACGGTTCGATTAATTATCGGGCGTATTCAGCCCACTACCAACCCTTTACGTGAAGTAAGATGGAGATTCAATGAAAGAAAAGACGAAGCGAAACGGGAAAACAGTTCAACATAATTCACATTTATTTCGCGATGGCACACGGAAAGCACACATATACAATTACACCAAAAGCAAATGTAAAAGGAGAAGAAACACACAATATTACACAAAAAGCAAATATAAGCGAAAAAGACAATGCAGAGCTATCCGACTACCGAGCACACGGCAACACTTATACAATTTTACTTCACAGACGGCGCCGCCAACACATATACCCAAAGCAAAAGAAAAGGACCACCCTCAAGGATGAGGCGGGCCTGGGGCCGAGACCGCGTCGGGCCTACCCGTCTGATGATGAGACGCAAAGTGGCGGTGGCGCCCCAACTCCGCGGGCCTCGCGGACAGTGTCTGGTAGGGGGTGGGAAAGGGGCCCCCTTGTCGCACTATCTCAGCGCGGGGGGAAACAGGAGGGGGTTGTTGATGCTCGGGGGATGGAGGATATCTCCCTGTCTCGGGTCCCGCGACGAGAGTCTCCACCACGACCTCGGTCGCGCCGCCGGCCTCTCCCTCCGCAGCTCCCCGAATCTGACGCGAGCACCCCCTCAACCGCCTTCGCCGCCGCAGCCTCTCCACAGCTTCGTCCGATCGCCCTCTCAGTCTCCTCTCTTGACTTGTCCCAACTCTTCACTGGCTCCGCGAACTCCCAACTGCTAACTCCCAACTCGACTGACGAACGCGGCCCCTTATATGCCCCGTGGCTTCGCCCCTTCACCTTTGACCCTTTACCTCCAACCCTTCACCTCTAACTGGCTCCCCATTGGACCGAGGAAAAGTGGGCATGAATGCTTTTTGATCCATGAATTTGCATATAGCGACCACACTCCAACGCCCTGGAGGCGGGGCCAAATCGCCCCACGCTCACCGATAGGACGGAACAGAAGTGGGCGTGAGTCGTTTTTGATCCGTTTTCTTCGGAAAGTCTGTGATGTTTCTGAACACGCTGCTCAGTGCGCGCCCTGCACGAGTCCAGTATCGGTGCCCACAAGTGGCGCAAGAATGGTGGTGATGCGATGGTGGCGAGTTGTGACGGTAAAGGTCGTGGCTGTTGTTGTGAAGCGGCGTTGTGGTTGGTGGTTGTTGTGTGATGGCTGTTGAGATGTGGTTGGTGGTGGTAGTAATGGCGGCTGGTCCAAAATAAAGATAGTAGAAGAAAAACGGCTATCCTGAAGAGTCGCAGCCCGACTGACTGACATTTATTCCCTCGAAACAACGGGTTTGGGCCTAACTACACATATACTTACAGAGATATCTCACCTAAGGGACCTGAATGGTGGTTTGTGAATTTCGTCAACCACAACAATATATATATGTGTGTGTGTGTGTGTGTGTGTGTGTGTGTGTGTGTGTGTGTGTGTGTGTGTGTGTGTGTGTGTGTGTGTGTGTGTGTGTGTGTCTGGATATACAAACTAGAATACAAGACCGGTCGCTTCGCTGACAGAAATACCAATCTTTGCTGTGATGGCTAATCAATAGGGCAAGAATAATGATTCCTGGGAGTGCAGGGATAACCAGCGTTGCAAGTTGGCGTTTGCAGTTTCACCACGTGTACCCATCTATCTATAATTCCAGCAATGTGTGTGTATGTGTGTGTGTGTGTGTATCTGTGTCTGTGTCTGTGTCTGTGTCTGTGTCTGTGTGTGTGACCGCTGTTTCTCGACAACCACTGGTCCGATCTAATTGAAACTTGCCAGGTATATTGCTGGGGACCTGAGGATGTGCCTTTTCAAGGTTTGATATTAATCGGATGAGTGCTTCCCGAGTTATGGCCATTTATTTACCAACCAATGACAGGACACGTTGCTGCGTAGGCGTGGCCGATGGGGAAGAGAACCTCAGCCGCGTTCGCCATTATGGGTTTTTTTCTCTTCTCTTCTCTTTGTGTTTTTCCTTGCGAAAAGGCAAAATATGTTGGCGCTGATTGAATAATTGGCCATTGAAACTAATAATTTATCAAAACGTTGGCAGATCCAGCAGCCTCCGCATTCTTGCCCTGGACGAGGAAACAAAGAAGCGCCGTTTCCTCAGCAATGTTGTTTATGAAGAGGTGCTAACGAGATAAAGGTGTGTACATGGAGACAATTTTTATTATTATTTATTTATTGAAGAAAAATTGTTCCGAAAATAATTTATCAAAAAAAGTGCACAATTTTCCAATTGTCAAAACAGTGTGGCCTTTGGAAGTGTTAAGGAATGCAGCTCTACTCAACATGCTTGCCAACGAAATACATCTCAATTTGGTGGTATGCTTTGCAAACTATTTTTTGTTAAACTATTTTCAAACTAAAACAATTCGAACATGGAATTCGAACAATACCTAATGACACTGTACTTTCAGGTCTCCTACAAATCCTACCCTGTCACCTCACCATGGCATTGGAGTGGCAATGGTCAATGGCAGCGAATGTCATGGCTTGCAAAGACAGGGAGGTAAACTTTATTTTAATTAACTCTTTGTGTGTAAGTATCACAGCAGTTGTTACTTCAATGAAAGCGATAATTCGTGGAATGATGTGAACATTCCGTACGGGCACGCATTACTTCCGGATAGTGATGACTTACTGTATTCTAATAATTTCTCGATTTCTTATGCGCATTTATAGATAAACACAATGCCCCAATTCAGTCGTCATTTACGAGAGCGAAGGAACGGCCTGTGTGTTTGTTTGAAAGTTTTTTGGTTTTTTTTGCACGTACGGCCAAGCACGTACGGGCACGCGAGAGCGAAGGAATGGCCTGTGTGGTTGTTTCTGGCACACGGTTTGAAAGTTTTTTTTTTTCGCTCGTACGGCCACACACGTATGGGCACGTCAGAGTGAAGGAACGGCCTGTGTGGTTGTTGTTTCTGGCACGAGGTTTGAAAGGTTTTTTTTTTTGGTTTGCATGTACGGCCACGCACCTACGGCCACGCACCTACGGGCATGCATTAGTAAAAAATAAAAAAATAAAGATTGAATCACTAACTTACCTGGGAGTTCCCTGAATCCACCATATTTTCATTTATTTAAATCCGTTAATCCGTTTTCACGTTATCACATGACAAAGAGACAGAGAGACATGGCTCCTTTTATAATAGAGATATAGATATGCACATTAAAATAAAAATAATTTCATCACAAACCTTCCCGGGAGTTCCATGAATCCACCCGAGCTTGACTTATTGAAATCCGTTAATCCATTCTCAAGTTATAACACGACAGCCAAGCAGACAGGCATATATATATATGTATGTATTGTGGTGGGCTGGGGTCCGGTGGTGAGAACGACCATTAGGTGGGGGAAGTTACGTCATCTCCCACCAGACTCCCGGAATTGTAGGCCGTTGCTCTCAGATAATTCCCTGATGCGGCGGGTCGCTTAACCGCCTAGCGTAGGGTCTTTTTGTCTAGAATCAATTTACCTAATTAACCACGCGGTTTCGACTACCGGGGAACAACTCCCTCGGTAGGCCTTGCCCGAACCGGATCACACTACCAACTACGGTAGAGTACCAACTCCCAACGCCGGATCGGATGCAGCCGAGCTGAACTGCCAAGGACTTACTGGCTAGAATGAACAGATTATCGGGGATAAAGACCCGGCTGAACTTGGATCCGAACCATGCTGGACCAATGAAGGAAAAGACAAAAATGAACTGGGAACATTTCTACAATAATTTATTTACACTAAGCGAGGAAAAACATGTGGTACAGGAACAGGTTTATTGGTGTGTTATGCAGGGGACAGAAGAGAGAGATTTAGTGCGACAATTTTACAGCAACTTACAAAAGAGGACACAGAGCAGACTTGTCACGAGAATAATACAGGCAAGATTTACAATGACCAAAAACTTACACAATTCTACTCAATGGACAGGCGCCACACACTCAGACAAAATAAACCCAGTTGAATGACAAAGGACTTTTGCGGCCACAGAGGGAGGGAACTGAGGTCGCAGTTCTTTAGGTACCTGAACGTTCCAAGAGAAGGGACGCTCCGTGGTGCGGCACCCGACAAAGGTCGTGCAGTTCGGCCCACAGCCGCACATGTGGAGACCCTGTCTGTGAAGGAGCCTGGGTGGAGAGCGCGGAGTCCAAGGTAGAACGGGGCAGCAGATAGGACCCAACGAGAGACCCGGTCACGGTCGGGTGTACTCGGACCAGCACAACAGACGGGCTGCCGAAGTGAGACATGGGCAGGCCCTCCGTGATCACGACCTTCCTTCTTCAACCAACAACCAAGGGACCAACTCTACCAACGACCTTCCTTCTTTCTTTCTTTGCAACCAGCCAACGAACCCACCGGACTCTCTCAGCACCAACAACGATCTCTCCGACTCTCTCAGCACTACCCTGAGGATGGTGTCGTAATTTATAGATCCCCAAGGTCGGGGAGGTGCCTTGGTGAAGCTGACGTCACCATCCGCCCTGATTGGACAGGGCCTTCATGTGGTCCGCCCTTTCTGGGCGGGATTTTGCCATGCTGGGAAAGCCCGCCCACTCCACGCGTGTTTGAGGAAGGTGGACGGTGGTACAACCAAGATTGAATTGGAACGTTTGGGGAAGCCGAAAAGGAACTGCGGACGTGAAGATTCTGCCTCTGAACGAGCCTCCGGAGACAGCAGATGGACAATGGTGTGCTGTGGCCATCGAACCGAGGGCTGCAAGCGCTATGGTACCGTGGATTGTGATGGAGGGGATATCAAGATTTATTAATCTAACTAAAAAAAAAACATTGCAACGCACCTCCTTTTACATCCCACTACACACAAAGAGGGGTTCTATCTGCACATATACTTAATGGCATAACTAACTTCAGGACATCTGTATGTCTTGTATGCATACGGTTCCAAGACCCGTAACAATACATATATATATATATATATATATATATATATATATATATATATATATATTTATATTGTGTGTGTGTGTGTGTGTGTGTGTGTGTGTGTGTGTGTGTGTGTGTGTGTGTGTGTGTGTGTGTGTGTGTGTGTGTGTGTGTGTGTGTGTGTGTGTGTGTGTGTGTGTGTGTGTGTGTGTGTGTGTGTGTGTGTGTGTGTGTGTGTGTGTGTGTGTGTGTGTGTGTGTGTGTGTGCGTGTCTTCCATAACACTAAAACCATGAAACCTTGCAGCTTGAAATTTTGCATGCATACTAAGAAAACTCCAAGGAAGTGCAAGAGTGAAAATTGGATGTTTGGGTTAATTAAATCACTCATTTTGAAGATAATTAACGGCCTTATTTAATTAATAGCAAATACCTCCCATCGTTTTGCTGATGGGGGAAATAAGGGGGAGGGGAGAAAAATAGGGAGGGGGGGGGAGAGAGACAGAGGGGAGAGTGAAGAGGTGAAGGGGAAAGGAGAGAGGAGGAAGACTTGACAGTGGAATGTTAATTACGATTCATACCGTCTCATCAAAATGATTGTGCAGAGTATAACAGTGAAGATGGAAACAAAATAATATCTGAAATCCTTTTTCTACCAGTAATACTATAAACACTGCCCAGAGACAAACACCGTCTGGAGACAAACACCACCCAGATGTAATCACCGTCTGGATATGTCCAGAGACAGAGACAGACAGACAGAGATAGAGAGAGACAGACAGACAGAGACAGAGAGACAGACAGACAGAGACAGAGAGAGACAGACAGACAGACAGACAGCGGTGGGAGGGAGGGTGCTGCGCTGTATTAGTAGGGGTAGAGCAAGGATGGGACAAAGAGAGAGAGGTGGGGGTAGGGGTATTAGTCGAGAGAATGTCATGCTTTATAAACACACACACACACACACACACACACACACACACACACACACACACACACACACACACACACACACACACACACACACACACACACACACACACACACACACACACACACACACACACACACACACACACACAATATTTCGTCACGTCATATAATTATGGATGTTTGTGATGGTATTTTTAATGAACATGTTCATGATGGTTCTCGTGGATTGGCAGGCTTCACTTCACCATTTCACATCAGAAGTCATGTGATTAATCCGAAAAATTAAATCTTTACAAATCCCATTCAGAACATTTCTGATCGTTCATCCCAAAATATCAGCATTTCGGATTGCTGGTGCTTCCCAGACTCTTGTAATTCGAATGTAGTCGCACTCCGTCACATGCGACCCTGCAATGAACGCCTCACGATCGCCATTCGCACCCGCGCCCCTGATCGAACTTCGCACTTCCGCTCGCTGAGCCCACGTGACGGTGCAAAACTTTTTTTTGAAACTTCAAAGCGCGGATCGAACCATTCAGCGCGCGGAGAGGGGGGGGCACTTGGTTCAGCGGAACTCTTGGGTTGTCCACAGTGCGGTGGAGTTTCATGCATCCAGGTGGTGCGATGTATAAATTACACAGCGCTTCCAACCACTGACCTCGCATTTCATGAGGATACAGCGGGAAAGAAATGAGAGCGTTTGGCGACTCCTTCGGCGTCATATTTCATTAAATCAGGACCGGTTGGAATCCACTATTAGAGGAGGAAAACCCGGATCGGATTAGTCTCGTTCACTCGGATTCGGGATTGTCAATATAAAAAAAAAACAAAAGACCAAAAACACCTTCAACGACAAATTAAAAACGAGTCCGAATTTTCTATCGTTGGACGGTCCGTCGAGGCGGCGCTTTCTCGTTAAGACGAACATGTCGATGAGAGAAACTGTTTTATTGCCACCTCCCTCCGCGCGACTCCATTGCTCGCGGTCCAACGTGCGCAAGCTCTGCGAGTTCACTTTCATCTCTTGTCGCTTCGCTTCTCTCTTTCTTCCTCTCAACTCGCACATCACTCCTCGCCGGAGCTTCCCAAGGCCGGAGCTGAGGGACGAGGCTCCGAGTCATTCCCACGCCCGTGTGCTCCTCACTGCTCCTCACCTGCTCCCATTCCCCCGCGTGCTCCTCGCGCACCCTCTCCGGTCTCCTGCCCCGTCCGCATCCTCAAGATTTCTTGAATTCTGCTTCCTTCGAATCCTCAAATCGTCCATCATTTCATCTCTTCACTAATCCTCCTAATCTCGCGTCCCGCGCACCCACTGATCCTCCATTCAAAGCATCTCTTACCCCCGCGTCTCAAAACTCACCCATTCCGTCCACGTGTTGTTCTTTAACCACCTCTACCTCATCCTCATCCTCCTCATCAATTCCTCTGTAACCCTTCATCGTCCATTATTCACCCTCCAGTCATGAGCAACACCTCTGCTGCGTGCTTCTTGCTCCTGGGCTTCTTCACGACGTTCATTTTGCTCGTGGCAGCTGAGTCCCAGGAAGCAAGATCTTTGGCGTCCTTGCTCTCCGCTGACTCCCGACAAGCGGGATCCTTGCTTCCCGCAGCCTCGACTTTAGCCGGCCGTCTTCGCTCCATCGCAGACCACGATCTCGGTGTTTTGAACATGCAGGTGAGCCCCGGTAACCCGCGGCCTTGTTTGCAGTCTCGTCGAAGAGGCGAAACGAAAGTTTGAAGATCCCACGATATCCTCTTGAAATCGAAATCGGCTATTTTTATAGGAGCTCTTCATGTCCTACATGTAAAAACGTACTGATGCTCACTCCTTATGCTGTTTGTTTGGGGGGGATTTCTGGGGGTTTCTTTTGTTGTTCTTGTTGAAAGATTTGGGGGTTCAGGTGAGCTGAGTGGGTTTGTAGGGGAAGCAGGTGGAAGTGAGTTGTTCTTGTGGATCCATAATCTTGAACGGAGCATTGGAACTGCCAAAGCAGTTTTTTTTCCTTGGCTGTTGGGCACAATCTTGGAGGGGTCACCACTCCGACCATTTCTTGGAACACAGCTGTGCCACCGATGCTGTGCCGCTCCACCGGTACACCGGTACTCATTTCACCAACCTCAGAAGGATGATGGGCTGAGTCAACCCCACCTGGTGTTAATTCAGCAGCCAACGGGGATCAAACTCAGGACCCTAGGATCCCAAGCCAGTCGCCCTAACCACAAATGCACTAAGCCAATGCCGGGCTTGGTGGAAGTGAGTGCAGCAATTTGATCGATCAGTTTGGAGAATTAATTTTTCTGATATGGTCTCGGACTCTGGGCTCCATGAATGAGTTGAACGAAAAAGGGCAGCAGGTGTATAAAACCACCAAAAGGTGTTGGGGTTTGGGGTTGTGGGGGTGGGAGCATACATTAAGGAGAAAAGGAAGAATAGCACAAGAACTGATTGAAAGAGTTTGTGAAGATTTGGAAAAGTTGATGATTATTGGGAGAGACGAAGTTTGTTTTTTGGAGGCACCATTGCAACACCTTATGGAAACCGGAGAACGTCTTGCCGACGATGGCACCTTCGAGTAGATGCAGATTGCCTGGTCTGTTTGGCCAAACACGTCTCGTAAAACGGGCTAAATAATTAAACCCACACGGGATCTGTATCTGGGATTTGGCATCAATCTGAAACATCGATGGTCTGCATGGGAACGACAACAACCAAGTCCAGCCAAGCCGACGTGCACGCACGCACCGACCGGGCTGCCTGCGTTCAATGAGTGAGAAGGAGACAGCATCTGAGCTTCATTATCTTCCAATGTGGCACACCATACCCTGGGGTGAAAGACTGCCAGTTGATCTATACCCTGAGCCATTTTGCTTCAACTACGTTGGACAACAAGTTAAAGGGGGCTGAACATTTAAAAAATACCATGTTGCTGGATTTGTGTTCCTCCTTCTCTCTCCCACTTCTCCCTCTCCCCCCACCAACAACCATCCTCCAAACTTTCACCATAATAAAGCCCACATGTTCCCAGTGCTGGTGATGAAACGCTTCTGGCTGCTGACCGACAATCCTCACCAACACCACCTTTTCTCTACTGTGGTTGTGGAGGTGTTGTGGCTTCAATCCTTCATTTTTGCCCTTTCAAGCAAGGGGTAATAAATCCGAGTTTTAACTTGACACTTCAACTGCTGGGCTGGCTTTGCGCCGATCTGATTTGGCATGATGGCAGCTGGAAGCGAGTTCTCAGCCGTGCGGGTGTTGCGGATGCTTTTGATGCTCGGATAAGATAATTTTGCAGCACAACTAGGACGAGGCTGCTAAATATGCAGCGGCATTCTCTGCTTTTGGATGGGCAATATGGTAGGAAACCACTCTGAGAACACTCACGATGGGAGGCGGATGCAATTACCGAAGAGTGTGGTCTTGGTTGAGGGTGAGGCTTGAGGGCAGCAGGGCCCCGTGCGTGTGAGTTGGCGGTAACAACCATCAGAAAACTGTTGAAGGCAAAAAGATTGAATATTCAAGAGTAACGTGAGGGTGTTAAATAGACTTTCCTTTCCTCATTGTGCGATTTGATTGAGTCGCAGTGGAGTGGGTGAGCTGCACACCTCAATCATCTCCCCCAACCCAATCACCAGCTCCTCGGATCCGTCTCCGATATTCCAGTTTTCCTGAAATTCCAATATATAACATTATACCGCACAGGACTTGTTTGCATTTTTATGAAACTTCAGTCATTTTTTGATCAGCCTGCAGTGTGTAGCCAAGAAAATAATCTAATTTCTATCCATAGCATAAGACAACAGTGTGTGTGTGTCTGTGTGTGTGTGTGTGTGTGTGTGTGTGTGTGTGTGTGTGTGTGTGTGTGTGTGTGTGTGTGTGTGTGTGTGTGTGTGTGTGTGTGTGTGTGTGTGTGTGTGTTTTATAACTAATCGCTACAGCCCACAAGATGTGCCTGTGAGTGTATGTGTGTGAGATGTTGCTTTAGTCTCTGTTGTTTTGATGGAAACCCTGGCATCATGACCATATTCATATTACATATGAAAAGTATTCAGTTTTGATTGAGAGTAAACGAGAATTTAAGTGGATGGTTTGGCGACAGTTGATGAACAGTACTCCACTCATATCAGAGCAGATTCAAAGCATCATTGAATTGCTGCTTATAAGCCTGGCGTTGGCTTAGCCGTTTAGGGTGGCTGGCTTGGGATCCTCGGGTCCTAAGTTTGAGCCCCGCAGGCGGCTGAATTAACACCAGGCGGGGTTGACTCAGCCCGTCATCCTTCCGAGGTCGGCAAAATGAGCACCAGTGTACTGGTAATAGGGGCACTGCATCAGCGACAAAGCTGCATCCCTAACCAATGATGCAACCAGCAGCTTCAAGGCTGCATAGGAGTGTGTGTGTGTGTGTGTGTGTCTATGTGTGTGTGTGTGTGTGTGTGTGTGTGTGTGTGTGTGTGTGTGTGTGTGTGTGTGTGTGTGAGTGTTATTGCTGCTTCGAGAGTTTCTCCTCTCATTGTCAGCCTTTTATTATTAATACAAAACGTACACTGGCAATTGCATCATAATGGGAGATAGAATTGCAGACATACTTGGGGTGCTACAAAGTACGAAATATATATATATATATATATATATATATATATATATATATATATATATATATATATATATATATATATATATACATATACATACATACACACACACACACACACACACACACACACACACACACACACACACACACACACACACACACACACACACACACACACACACTGGGGCATGCTTGCAGAGTGCAAGCAGAAGCTGCAGTGCATCCTGCATGTAGGCATAAGTGAAAGCTTAATATATTTGATGAAGTCGATTATGGTTGCTTTCTGCGAGCAGCTAAGTAAATCGACAATGATTTGTTGTTTCGTATGCAGCCTGCGGCTGCTGGTTGCATCACTTTCTGGAAGTTCAGCGGTGCCTCTGATGCAGTGGCCCTGTTAGCAGTAAGCTAGTACTCATTTTGATGACCTCAAAAGGATGACAAGCTGAGTCAACCCACCTGGTGTTATTTCAACGACCCTACAGGGGCTCAAACTCAAGACCTTAAGATCTTAAGCCAGCCACCTTAACCGTTAAGCCAACACCAGGCTAATCAAGAATGAGTGAATGAGAATTAGCTCTTTATTTAACAGTTTCAGCTATTGTAATTTTTAATGTAAATCGGTCAATTGTTATAACATAAAACTATTGTTTACACCAGAGGTGTACCTCCCGTATTTGGCACCACCCCCCCCTCCCACCCTCCCTTCGAGATGAAGTATAAAGCATAAAATTTTATGACTTAAAATGCATTGACTGAACAAATTGACTGTGATTATTTTTTTGGTTTAAGGCAAACATAACTCCTGAACAAAAAAAAATCAGAAAACTATGAGCATGACTCAAAAGTGGCTTGTAGCTTTGCACAGATATCCCCCGCTTAACGAATGGTTTCATTTTGGCCAATTCTTCGCTAAACGAAGGAACGCCCGGTAATTGCCCGACGTCATTTCCATGCCGATGTTTTTCCTGCCCATTAACTATTTCATGGAGGAGATTAACTTTTCAGAAGGCCTGTGGATACAGTGCAGTAATGTAATTAACTTTTTAGAATGAAAGGGTTAACCCATAAAGCGCGTCACGCTACTATCATGGACGAGACGTGTATGTAAATGAGTTTAAACTGAGTCAACCCAAAGAACGAATCATGACCTTTCCGACAATGCATAATGCCCTGGTAACCGATGAAAGCTTGTTTCTAATTGGTGGAGAATGCTCATGACAACAAGCTCAAATGAGCTAAGATCCTCGTCCTCTTAATGATGACATCATAAAAACGAATATGACGTCATTGTGATGCATCAGGTTTGCGATAAATTATCTGTGCTAATGCCCGGCTTGATTCCCGCAAACAAAATTCAATCAGTTTGCCTCGTTTCGGAGATAATGGTATCGGCGATTTCCATTAGCGGCGATATTATGATGTCAACTTTTTTTCTAGGAAGAATTTCCAAAATCGGAGATGGTTCCTGCCTGCGCGTGGGCTTTCTGCATATACATGGCAAGTTTCACGAAGATCCGATGAAAACTCTGGGTTGTGAAACAAAAATAGGAATGATGTCATAAAAATTGATATGACGTCATAGTGATGTATCATATGTGCGGTAATTCATCTCTGCTAATGCCCTGTTCGATTCCCGCAAACACAATTCAAAAAGCTTGCCTAGTCTCGGAGATAATTTTTTAGGCGATTTCCATTAGCAGAGATTTTTTGACGTCATAACTTTTTTTTCTTGGAGGAATTTTCAAAATCGGAGATGATTACTGTCTGCACAAGGTATTTTACATATATATGCCAAGTTTCAGGAAGTTTTGATGAAAACTGTAGGCTGTGAAACAAAAAAGTCCACAAGAAGAAGATTAAGAACAACAACGTGAGTAAGACTTAGAGATCCTCCACGAGGATCTAAAAAAAGCATTTCTGGGATCATGCTTTATATGAGGACTCGAGGAGAAATTAAAAAAACTGTCAACAGTCTACTCTCAGCAGCTACTTCAAGCCAACAACATCTGCTTCATCCACTGACGAACCCATGCCAAGCACATCATCAGCTCTGCCTCCTCCCACCTCCTCCTGTTATGAATTTGGAAGCTTACTGCACTCAACATTCAGGTCCCGATAGAACAGTTATATCGGTAAGTGTGTGTTTATAGTTAGGGCCCCCTACCTGTGTCTAACGGGAATTACATGTGTGCGCTGCGGAGATTCGTTTGCAACAAACCTCCTTCACTTCACTCCACACACCGACGCCATCGCCCACGTGCGTTCGGCCACGTAACGTGGGTGGAGATTTCCATCGCCTCAGACTGGGACCCAGCCCAGGAAGGCAGGGGCGTGCCCCTTGTCCAATCACGCCACAGAAGGCGGCTTTCCCACGACACGCTGGCCAATGAGAGTTGAGATGGCCACAGAAGGCGGCTTTCCCATGACACGCCGGCCAATGAGGGTTGAGATGGCCACAGAAGGCGGCTTTCCCATGACATGCCGGCCAATGAGGGTTGAGATGGCCACAGAAGGCGGCTTTCCCATGACACGCCGGCCAATGAGAGTTGAGAGCACCTCAGATGGCGATTTGCTCACCCTGGAGGAAAAAAGAATATAATAAATGCCAGGCTGGGTCGTGGGGTTGGTAAAAGGATCGAGGTGGTGGAGGTCATCGTGGTGGTAAAAGGGTCGTGGTCGTCGTCGTTGTGGTCATCATCGTCATCATGTTGCGGGTTCTAGTCCCGCCGAGCTGGATCATCGTCACCTCTGTCCTTCTCCTTGGCCTTGGTCGATTGGTGCATGGCCGGTTGGAGAGTGTGGTACCTGGTGCTTGGAGCGGCATCGTCTTGCGGGTTCGAGTCCCGCCGAGCCGGATCGTCGAAGACCACACAAGGTGGACAGGTCCAAGCACAGGCTCTGGTCTCTAGCTCACCTGTCCTTGAGCTCGAGGCCTTCAATAAAGACCATTGGGGTCCATTTCTGTGTGTGTGTGTCTGTGTGTGGGCCCGTCTTTAAGTAGCAACTGGATAAGTGCTTTTGCTTGTACATTGACTGCATTTCTTATAGTCGGATAACTCTGCTCTTTGTGTGTTCCCTTCCTCCCCCCCCCCATTATAAATAAATCCCGTTAAATGTTTCAGCTCGTTTTTGTGTTTCTTTCATTGGTTTAGCACGGTGCGTGTTGAGAAGTAGCGAGGGTAAATTGTGCATTTGGACCGATGGACCTCGGTAATCATCCGCTCGGGTTATGCACGGTTCGAGCACGCTAATGGCTCGTTCCGCTCGAGCTCCGCCGAGGGTGAATTTCCCCGGTAGTTTGGATGACGTGAGTATTTAGGTAAATTGAAATTGGCAATCGACCCTATCCCGCACGGTCGACCTATTGGCGATCTTCAGTCCGATAAGGGACCCGTCGGAGTTATCTGGGGTGACGACCTATAAGTTCCGGGTGTTCGGTGGAGCCGACTCTTGCTCCATCGTGCTCGCTACCGAACCGGGCCCCACAACACTCCTACCTCCTCCCATTAACCACCACTTCCACAACCTCCTGCTCTGTAATGTAATTTTGTGTTCCTGCTCCGTGTTTCTGTTCGGTTCTGTGTTTTGTGAATTACCATATGCTCTTCCAACTCAAACGGGATTGCGTGAGATCTTGCGAGAGCATGCAAGATCAGCTATGGCTTAACAATAAAGCAGTTATCTTCCACGCACCCTTCTCGGTCGGGAACTTGGACTCAAGGTTATTTTCATTAGTGTCACAACTAAATTAACTTTATAACTTAGTTACTGTCTTTATTATTAGGTAAATTATAATAATATTATCATGTCACTTGCAACTAAAATCATTGTTGTATCATCGTATTAGTATTTCAACTCTCCCAATGGCACCACCAACCAACCAACCTCGGGTGCGTAACCCGAGCGGATGGTTACCAAGACCCGTCGGTCCAAATGCACAATTTACCGTTTCCCAATTTCCCAACATGCACCGTGCTAAGCCAATGAAAGAAGCACAGAAACGTGCTGGTACATTCAACAAGATGGGGATATTTATTTTAAAATGGGGGAAGGGAACACACAAATACCAGCATTGAATATCCCCGTGGCTGTCACCTGGGGTGGACCACTCTCTCCGCACACTCAAATGGATTGCTTGGCAACGCTAAGAGGGGGAGTTTGTGATTCTAAGTCGAAGACTCTGGTTAAGAGGTGGATCTTGTACACACAAGGTGAAAACAAGAAAAAGAGCAATCAGAGATTGCAGACCCTTACCAGGACTTGTTTTGTGTGCTGTCTGTGTACCAGTGTCGTCTTCTTCTTCTTCTTCTTCTTCTTCTTCTTCTTCTTCTTCTTCTTCTTCTTCTTCTTCTTCGTCGTCGTCGTCGTCGTCGTCGTCGTCGTCGTCGTCTTCTTCTTCTTCCCGTTAGGGGTTGCCACAGCGGATCATCCATATGATCCGCATAGTGATTTGGCACATGTTTTACACTGGATGCCCTTCCTGATGCAACCCTGGTCGCCTCTTGCGACACAGGGATCTGGTACACCTATTTTAATCAGGGTATACACAGGCCCAGTACACTGGTACTCATTTTGCCGACCTCGGAAGGATGACAGGCTGAGTCAAGCCCCTGGTGTATTAATTCAGTGGCCCAACAGGGCTTGAACTCAGGACCTTTTGGATCCCAATCTGCTGCCCTAACCACTGCGCCAACACCAGGCATCGTCTGTGTACCAGTGTGTTACGTAATTAATAAGAGACATAATGAGAACTGCCACTTGATAACTGCTGGCAATGATGATCAGGCACCAAGACGTCCTGCTTTGATGCAACCAAGTTTTGATTGGACACTTGAACCTGACCCATGATGTTTATTATTATTCAATTGAATTGAGAATTGGGATTAAAGTAAATTCAATTCAATTCAAATGGAAAACTAAAGAGGTACAGTCCTGCATTGGAGTAATCAGAAGGCACCCAAACAAGCAAAAAGCAAAGATGGAGTCATCAGGAGGAACCTAGAGAGGATTTACATTTCAGCTGCTACCCCTCTACCCTCAAACCCATCCAGGCACAGCCAAGTGAGCCTTATTTAAAATAAAATTTAAAAATCACACAAAAAAAAAATCAAAAAAATTGAATAATTCTGGCTGTCAGACCATGTGTCCAATCAAGTTGAAATTTAAAACGTGATTTCCCAATCACTACTGGAACATAATTGTGAAGTTTCACGTCGATTGATTAAGCAGTTCCAGAGAAAACATTATTTAATATTTTTATTCAATCCAATATGGCTGTCAAACCATGTGACCTATCAATAATTGTTCTTAAACAAAGTTGTACACACAAGGCTTGTGGAACATTTGTGTGAAGTTTCCCCTCGATCTGTCCAGCTGTTTTGGAGAAGATTTTTTTATAGGTTTTGGGGTAAATCCAATATGGCTGCCAGACCATGTGACCTATCAATTGTTCCTAAACAAACTTGTACACACAAGGCTTATGGAACATTTGTGTAAAGTTTCACCTCGATCTGTTCATCCACTTCAGAGAAGAAGATTTTTGAAGGTTTAAAATAATAAAAAAATAAACCAATGTCACCCGCAGGGTGATCTTGCCAAAAGGTGACCACCTGTGACTTCTTTAAGGTCACACTGAGGTGAACAGAGCTGCTATCCACCAGGAGCGACTCCTTGAGGAATATCAGCCTACGAGAGATTCCGATGAGAATCGTTCTACAGAGTAACCATGAAAAATATGTGTTTGCCTCATAACGTCACCAAATGACGTCATGTCTCAAGCTTGACATATCTCGAAAGCACTCATCGAGGTGTTCAATTTGAGGTACTACACGATATGGTTCCTAAAACTTGAAAATTTGACCTTGGGGTCAAATATGTTTGACCTCAGGTGCTAACCATGAAGGTCAAGGCCAATCGCCACCAAAAATTAATCAGCTGAGCACCAGACCATGAACTATATTCCCATGAAGTTTGAAGACGATCCGATCAAAATTACTCAAAAAATAAGGGTTTCGTCGACTCCCCTGATTTGCGACAAAGTGACCTTGACTTTTGACCTTCAAAATTTTGTGCGCTGAAAGGGACCTCTATAGGCCTCTGATATGCGAAGTTACAAAAATTTCCAATGATAACTGTGCTCTGCAGAATTTTTTATACGTGATTACAGACAAACAAACAAACAAACAAACAAAAAAAAACATACAAACTGACTAACATATCTTGCAAAAACTTTGTTTTGGCAAGATAAAAATTTGCTGCCAACTCACATGACCGATGATCCCATCAAATGTTTTCTCTGTGGACCATTTTATCCCTCGATGACCCTCAAAAATTTTCATACTGATTAGATGTAGCGTTCTACATAGGCACTTATGACGTCATTAAAAAAATCACACTTATTTCCCCCATGAGGAGTACTTGCCGTGTGTCAAGTTTCAATTTTTTCCTTGGTGTGGTTTCAGAGATACAGAGGTCCAAATTTTTCCCTTTTTTCCAACATGGCTGCCATACCACATAACCTATGACGTCATAATTATCAAAAAAGCATTATACATGAGTCGTCGCTCCTTTGGTGAAAATGTCGTCTCAATCAGACAAGCAGTTGTGGAGAAAAACACGAAAGTTCTGTGCGGACAAACAAACAAACGGACCCAAATGCAACACCCTCTCCTCCGACGAGGGTAACAAGCAGTAACAAGTGCTGCTTCCTTGCTTGATGCTCAGTATTTCAAGTGTAGAGCACATACAAAGGATAGTGGGGCATGCTTACAAACTGTGTTGGAGTGGCGACCCGTCCAGGATTGTGCCAATGAGACTGCTTAAGCAGCACCAACGCTCTGCACAGAGTTTGGTCCCAATCTCCTCTCCTCCTTACAGACTGCAAACTGCAAGCAGATATTTTAAAACCATTTTACATTATTTTTGACCTGCAGACAAAAACAAAAATCATATTTTTGTGAAGCAGATGGTGCGCGCAGATCGTCGACTCGCGGTGCAGATGATTGCTGAGGAACTTTCCATTAACAAGGACACTGTCTGGAGCATCATCACTGAAAATCTTGAAATGTGCAAGGTGTGTGCAAAGATGGTCCCCAAGCTGTTGTCCGAGGACCAGAAACAGCAAAGAGTCGCTGTCTGTCAAGACATTATTGAGCGCCTCGAGGATGATCCAGACCAGCTCGGGAGAGTCATTACTGGCGATGAATCATGGATATTGGAATACGATCCCGAGACCAAACGGCAGAGTCGTCAGTGGAAAAGTCTGGCATCACCAAGACCAAAGAAAGCAAGGATGTCGAAGTCGAAGGTCAAGGTGATGCTCATCGTGTTTTTTGACATCAAGGGCATCGTCCACTTCGAGTTTCTACCACAGGGTCAAACAGTGAATCAATACATGCACAAGGAGATCCTCCGGCGCCTCGTGAGATCAGTCCCGGACAAGAGGAGGGATCTGTGGGAGAACAACGCCTGGGTGCTCCACCATGACAGCGACCCTGCTCACAGTGCCCTGAGCATCCGACAGTTTCTGGCGGAGAGGAACGTGCCAACTCTGGAGCAACCCCCGAATTCACCAAACTTGGCCCCTTGTGATTTTTTCCGATTCCCCAAGCTCAAGGGGGTGATCAAGGGTCCCGACTTCCTGACATGGAGGCCATCAAAAGGGCCATGACGACGGAGCTCCGGAGGATTCCAGAAGAAGCCTTCTGGGAGTGCGTCAAAGCATGGAAGAAGAGGATGGACAAGTGTGTGAGACTGGAGGGAAACTATTTTGAAGGGGACAAGCTGTGATTTCAATATATTTTTTGGAATAAAATTTCTGTGAAGTCGGTCCCATACTTTTTCGATGGACCTTGTATACATATCAAAAGCCCAATCACATCTCTCACTTGTAATTAGAGGAACCAACCAATCAGCTCTCACTTAATCAATTGGCCCCAGCTGTGACTCAGACTTTATAATTAATCACCCCTCTGCCCTTATAGCCAAATATATCTGCATCGCAGAACCAAGAAAAGCTACAGAAGGCAACCCTTTGCTATGTCAAGCCCTACCTGGATTCCTCCACAGCTGCAGACATTCATAAGTAGCACATGTAGGATGACAGTTTATAGCTGTGAAAAACCAGGATGACAGATTGTAGCTGGGCCGAGATTCAAACCCAGGCTCGATACCTCTCGGCTCTCCTGCCAGCCCATGTTTAGACCTTGAAAACCATCTAAATATTCAAATATGCCAGCCATCCATAAAGAAGATGATGGTAGTAACATCACCAAAACATGAATGTGGGGAATGACAGGAAATTGGGTTTATGTGATCTGCTATGCCGAATCATGAATAATGTTGCATTCCTGGCTGTCATAAGGGCAAAAAGGCAGGGCTCTTGTTCCATGTTTTCGCAAAGGATAAACATTTGTGGGAGCTATGGTCTCCGTTGTTATAATTCTGCAAATATGCCTTCCCCAAATTGTCATTGTTCTTGAAGACTTCTGATGGTGCGGTCAATCTTGCATGGGTCTACTGTTCATTGTATTTCGGTTTATTGTGAAAAAAATCATCATCTGTAATCCCCGATGGCATTATTTAGCCTTCGTTATGGACCCATTCATTTTAGTCATTTCACAAGGCCCCTGGAATCCCTTGGGAGTTTTAAACTTATTTTTATCCAGCAGTGCACCAAAAAGAAACCCCATTTAGGGTGTAAAAGCTGACGTTTATCAGCAGTTTCGTTTACCAATTCCTGTACCATCCTCTGGGCCCCGTGTTCCCTTCTCTCTGAGCCCCATGCCGTCCTCTGAGCACCGTGAGTGCCACTGAGCAAGCCCCATGCCCCAAACCACATACAGTGGGGAGAACAAGTATTTGATACACTGCCGATTTTGCAGGTTTTCCCACTTACAAAGCACGTAGAGGTCTGTAATCTTTATCATAGGTACACTTCAACTGTGAAAGACGGAATCGAAAACAAAAATCTTGAAAATCACATGTATGATTTTAAAATAATTAATTTGCATTTTATTGCATGAAATAAGTATTTCATCACCGACCAACCAGTAAGAATTCCGGCTCTCACAGACCTGTTAGTTTTGTCTTAAAGAAGCCCCCCCATTCTCCACTCATTACCTGTATTAACTGCACCTGTTTGAACTCGTTATCTGCATAAAAGACAGCTGTCCACACTGAATCAATCAGACTCCAACCTCTCCACAATTGGCAAGACCAGAGAGCTGTCTAAGGACATCAGGGACAAAATTGTAGACTTGCACAAGGCTGGGATGGGCTACAGGACAATAGGCAAGCAGCTTGGTGAGAAGGCAACAACTGTTGGCGCAATTATTAGAAAATGGAAGAAGTTCAAGATAACAGTCGATCTCCCTCGGCCTGGGGCTCCATGCAAGATCTCACTTCATGGAGCCTCAATGATCATTAGAAAGGTGAGGGATCAGGCCAGAACTACACGGCAGGGCCTGGTCAATGACCTGAAGAGAGCTAGGACCACAGTATCAAAGAAAACCATAAATAACACACTATGCCGTCATGGATTAAAATCCTGCAGCGCACGCAAGGTTCCTCTGCTCAAGCCAGCGCATGTCCAGGCCCATCTGAAATTTGCCAATGACCATCTGGATGATCCAGAAGAGGAATGGGAGAAGGTCATGTGGTCTGATGAGACCAAAATAGAGCTTTTTGGTTTAAACTCCACTCGCCGTGTTTGGAGGAAGAAGAAGGATGAGTACAACCCCAAGAACACCATCCCAACCGTGAAGCATGGAGGTGGAAACATCATTCTTTGGGAATGCTTTTCTGCAAAGGGGACAGGACGACTGCACCGTATTGAGGGGAGGATGGATGGGGCCATGTATCGCAAGATCTTGGCTAACAACCTCCTTCCCTCAACAAGAGCATTGAAGATGGGGCGTGGCTGGGTCTTCCAGCATGACAACGACCCGAAACACACAGCCAGGGCAACTAAGGAGTGGCTCCCTAAGAAGCATCTCAAGGTCCTGGAGTGGCCAAGTCAGTCTCCAGACCTGAACCCAAGAGAAAATCTTTGGAGGGAGCTGAAAGTCTGTGTTGCCCAGCGACAGCCCCAAAACCTGAAGGATCTGGAGAAGATCTGTATGGAGGAGTGGGCCAAAATCCCTGCTGCAGTCTGTGCAAACCTGGTGAAGAACTACAGGAAACGTTTGATCTCTGTAATTGCAAACAAAGGTTTCTGTACCAAATATTAAGTTCTGTTTTTCTGATGTATCAAATACTTATTTCATGCAATAAAATGCAAATTAATTATTTAAAAATCATACAATGTGATTTTCAGGATTTTTGTTTTAGATTCCGTCTTTCACAGTTGAAGTGTACCTATGATAAAAATTACAGACCTCTACGTGCTTTGTAAGTGGGAAAACCTGCAAAATCGGCAGTGTATCAAATACTTGTTCTCCCCACTGTATGTTGATCTGTAGTGGAGTCAACAAAGCAGCACGACCACCCATACAAGCTATCACTTTTGCATTAATTCAGTCCTTATTCCATTTAATTTTATTCAGATACTGTGACAAAGGAACATGCTTGTTTTAACTAGGGTGAGATATAAGCCTTCTATTCACGTCAGACATCAGGGTCATTCCGTCTGCAGTTACCAAAGTTCCCACGTTCCATTGCATGTGTAATACACGAGGGCGTGTTAAAAAGTAATATTGCTGTGGAGCCGGGTGTCAGTTGTGAGCACGGCAGCTAGGTGGAGCAGTAGAGCAGCTCCACCGAACACCTGGAATCTAGATCGTGCTTCTCGGCGAACTCCGAAAGGCACGGCTCCCTTACAGAACCGTGAATCACCAATAATTCGGCCGCGTGGAATAGGGTTAATTGCCAACTTCAATATACCTAAGTATCCACGCGGCAAAGCTACTGGGGAACCACACCCTCGGAAGGCCTCGAGCGGAACGAGCCGTTATCGTGCTCGAACCATGCGTAACCCGAGTGGATGGTTACCAAGACCCGTCGGTCCAAATGCACAATTTACCGTTTCCCAATTTCCCAATACGCACCGTGCTAAGCCAATGAAAGAACCACAGAAACGTGCTGGTACATTCAACAATAGGGGATATTTATTTTACAATGGGGGGATGGGAACACACAAGTAGCAGAGTTATCCGAATAAGAAATGTTTCAAATGTACAAGCAAAAGCACTTAACAATTCGACTTAGAGACGGGCCCACACTCAGACACATGGACCCCGTCGGGTCTTTATTCGTGGTGGTACTCCATTAACCGTCTCTTACTATCAGAATCGTCATGGTGTACCCAACTCTCATCTCCAGCACTTCATGCTTCCCAACACTGACAATACCATGCTGCCCTCCACCATCTTGACAAGCAGCACTGAGATTTTGTGTTAGAATCACAAAACTTCCCACCCAGTGGTGGGAAGACCGAATGTGCTGATTGCACTTTGTTTAATTTAAATATCCTTACCTGTTTTGGAGAAAACTAAAATAGGAGGCATTACTTTTCAACATGCCCTTGTACTGTATATGGCTCCTATTAGCAGATTTCCTTTATACCACCTTTATAACTGGTTGATTACTCAATCGAATAACAAAATTTCACCCTCCCCCCCCCACCTCCCCCTACCTTCCAACTCCACAGACCTCAACAGTCAGAGTTTTTTTCATGCTGGTGTGATTTACAATCCTCAATACTTGTTTACTTTTCCTAAAATGCTTAGAATATATAGTAATGTATTTTGGGGAAAAGTCCAATTTATCGGACTCAAAGTGAAACATGTTTTAAATGGAGTATAAATGTAATGATTTCATTTTAAACTAATTTTCCTGAGCAGGGACAAAGACTGAGTATATACATGAAATGAAAACATCAGAGAACTAGAGGGGGAGCACTCGGGAGAGTGCAAAACCTCCGCCGCCAATACTGCTGGGTCACTCAAGTGAACCTTATATCTTATTCATTAAATATGTCAACAGTGCTGACAGAGTTATAGTTCTTTTCTCCAACATCTTTTTTTTTTTTGGGGGGGGGGGTTTGGAAATCACTTAAAACATGTAAAAATGCAAAAAAAAAAAAATCTTTTTTGGGGGGGGAGGGGTAACAATTTTTGGGGGTGGGGTTGGAAATCACTTAAAATATCTACAAATCCAAAAAAAATTTTTTTTTCTCTAACAATTTTTTTTAGGGGGGTAACAATTTTTTGGGGGGTTGGAAATCACATAAAACATGTGAAAGTGCAAAAAAAAATTCCCCTATTTTTTGGGGGGTAACAATTTTTTTGGGGGGGGTGTAAATGACTTAAAACATGTAGAAATGCAAAAAAAAAAAATTCTCTTTTTTTGGGGGGGGTGACAATTTTTTTTGGGGGGGGGGTTGGAAATCACTTAAAACATGTAGAAATGCAAAAAAAAATTTTTTGTTCCCTCTAACAATTTTTTTTTGGGGGGGGGGACCAAGTCCAAAATTTAATGGCATGATCCTTGGACCATACCTAACCCCCCCCCCACCAAGTTTCGTCGAAATCCGTCGAAGAGTTTTTCCGTAATACTGTTCACAAACAAACAAACAAACAAACAAGCAGTCATAGACTGGTACTTACGAAATCGTCAACTTGACCTCTGACCTTGTCTAATAAAAGCTGTCTCTAGAGAAGGTAGCGATGCAAGCCAGAAGTTTCTACGATCATTCTGTACCAAACTATCAAGAATCAAATGTTTTGGATGTTTGACCTCTCTGTGACCTTGACCTTTGACCGATTGTGACCAAAATCTAATCAGCGCTAGCCACCACCCTCCTGAATCACGTGGTATAATTTGACATTGGTAGCTTCTACCGTTCTCAAGTTATCTGAACCAAACCATCAAAAATCGAATATTTGACCTCTCTGTGACCTTGACCTTTGACCGATTTTGACCAAAATCTAATCAGCACTAGCCATCATCCTCCTGAATCACGTGGTGTAATTTGACATTGGTAGCTTCTTCCGTTCTCGAGTTATCATGCCTACAAACAAACAAACAAACAGAAACGGAAGTCATCAATATACTTACGAAATCTTTAGATTTCGTAAGTAACAAACAAACAAACAAACAGAAAGGGGTGAAAACAGTAACCTCCATCCATCTTCGAAGATGGCGGAGGTTAATTAGAATGGCAATCAGTTGAGTGCATACATACCTCCGCCAGGCTGAAGAGGTTACGTTTTGTATCCCACTGATAGGCCGGATCTGGATCTGTACCTGAACGAAAATTGAATGGGCTTGTGCTTGGCACCTAACAAACTCATCGACAACATTTGGAAATATCATGCTATGTATCGTTTTTGGCCCCATCTCTCAACGGTGAAGGTCAGGTCAGGTATGGGAGCATGCGCCAGAACAGTGCGTCGCTGCATCCACTTTCCACCAGTACTCCAGGTGCCTCCGTCTGGCCATCCCCCCAGGTAGATGCCTGGCCCACCACATTTCCTTGAGATGCCAATCAACCTGCTGCAACCACGAGTCACGTAGTCGGCCCATTGGCCTCCTCCACTCATGAGACTCCCTCGCTGAGAGAATCTGGTGAGCAAGATCGGCGTCAGGAAAATGAGCCACATGTCCATACAGCTGTAGATGACGCTCACGGACTTTACAGGTAACAAATCTCATTTGAATCTCTCTCAGCAACCGCTCGTTGGACACAAAGTCCGACCAGTGATAACCAAGGATTTTCCAAAGAGACCTGGTACCAAAGGAATTAAGTCTCCATCTCAGATCCCTGGTCAGATTCAAAGTCTCATAGGTGTAGAGCAAGACTGGAAGCACCAAGGACCTGAAGACTCTGACTTTCGTCCTGCACAGATACCGGCAGTGCCGCACTTCATGATCCAGTGAATCCATCCAGCCAGACCCAGACGTCTATTGACCTCTGGCTCACAGACATGAATATCACTGTCAAGGTAAGTGAATCTCTCTGTGATCTCAACATTCTCACCACAAATTGGTACAGACAAGATAGCAGCATCCAAGATTTCATTGAAAGCCTGGATCTTAGTTGTGACCCAGGAAACCCATAATCCCAGCAGCTCCGACTCCTCATTCAGCACCTCGCGGGCCCCCAAAAGGATATCTAGAGTCACCGCAAAGATGACTGCATCATCAGCGAAATCAAGGTCATAGATCTTGACATTCCCAAATGATGCACCGCAGCTTGATCTCTCTGACATCCTCCCCAGAATCCAGTCCATACAAGTGCTGAAAAGTGTGGGAGCCAGTACACACCCCTGACGAACTCCAGTAACAAGTGGAAATCTGTCGGAGATGGTATCACCACATCTCACACAACTCTCAGTTCCAGAGTGGAGTTCAGACATCAGACGATCAGATATGGTGGCACTCCACGAAGACCAAGAATCCTCCAGAGGGCAATCCAATTCACTGAATCAAATGCTTTACAGATATCAATATAGGCTGTAAGCAGTCCCTGCCGAAACTCTCGTCTGCGTTCGGTGAGGACCCAAAGAGCAAGGATAAGGTCAATCGTTGACCTCTTTGGTGTTGAGCCTGACTGCTCTGGGCACTGGTGTTCAAGCAGCAGTTGGTGAACCCTATCAATAATTATCCACGCAAGACCTTGTCTGCCACTGAGAGCAGCATCAACCTTCGGTAGTTGTTGCAGTCCTGGCGATCACGCTTCCCTTTCCAGAGAGGGTCAACAATGCCCTTCTTCCAGTCAGATGGAATGATGCATATGTTCCAGGCAGAGCACAGAACTGGCCGCGAGTGCGCAGCTAGTCGTCTACCCCTTCCCGGAGCTCCGGTCGCCAAAGGATGGACCAGGGCAGCCCAATCCAGATGCAATCCAGACCATGCTAGCATGCAACAACACGAGTGCAGCATTTCCACCAGCCTTGAGAAGTTCAGCACGGATGCCACAGATCCCTGAAGCTTTACCCCATTTCAACCGGTTCACCACAGCCTGTTTTCACAAATGAAGTTGGATCACAGTTGATTGGAGGGTTAGCAATGGGGATAGTAACTCCCCTGACATCCAATGCAACAGCTGGTGAGTCAGCCTGGTCCAGCCGCTGAAAGTAACCGGCCCAGCAGGCTTTCACTTCAGACTCCTCTGTCAAGAGCCCACCACCCTCCGCTCTAACTGCAGTACACCGAGGGACGGGATTGGAGGAACGCAATGCGAAAATTCCCCTGTAAGCTGGACGAGAATCGCTTGACAAAATGTGATGCTCAACCCCCTCACAGATTCATTGCACATAGGCCTCCTTGTCCAACCTCAGTGTACGTACAGTTTTACACCTCAACTCGCTGAACAGCTCAGCTCTGCCATTAAGCCTTGCCCTGCAACTCTGGTCAATGGTATCCAGTGTCCCTTGAGACAGAAAATTCTTCTTCACCCAATGGTGAGTTCCAAGACATCTACCAGCAACATCAAGGATAGTGGTCTTGAAGGAACTCCACAACTCTTTAGGGTTCCCCAAAGAACGCAGACCCCTCAAATCCCCACTCAGCCTGTTAAAAAAATTCCTCAGCTGCCCTCTCATTCTTGTACTTGTCAACATCCAGCCTCGGCTATGATGGTACCATTCTCCTGGATTTACGCTGCAACTTCAGAGTTGCTTCCACAAGCCTGTGGTCGGTATTGAGGAACTGAGCACTCAGGTAGACCCTGTAGTTCTGGATCATCCTCCAGTGACCATCAACGAGCACATGGTTAATCTCTTTTGCCACACCACCAACGTTGGAATACCAAGTCCAGTGATGAGCCTGTGGGTGCTGAAACCATGAACCAGCCACCCTAAGTCCATGACATCTTTCAAAGTCAAGGAACTTAGTGCTATTCTGGTTCATAGTTCCAGACCCCTGGGGACCAACACACGTTTCATAACCAACCATCGCTATCAGTTCCATTCGATGCATTGAAATCCCCCGAGACTCGAAGTGTATCTCGCCTGGGGCACTGATCAACCACAGACTCAAGCGTGGCATAGAATGCATCCTTCACGGTGAGATCACTCACCTCATTCAGAGCAGATACAGAGACCAGGGAAACGACACCCAAGGAGTGATGAATCCTTAGTCTCATAATACGCTCATTGACCGGTGTTACCTCAATTATCATTGGAGTCAGCTTATTGGACACAGCTCCAGAAACTCCTTGGGCATGGTAACCATCAGAGAGACGAGACCAATAGTATGTGCAACCACCCGCCATGATCTCGCCACTATCCGGTCTCCGAAACTCAGAGGGTGCTGCAATACCGATGTTCAAACACTTGAGCTCAGATCCAACTGCAGGAGGACGTCCGCAGGCACAGTTGGGCACTAGATATTGATGACAATTGTCTCACAATGAGCTCTTCCGCCCTTTGTCAGGTTTTGTTTTTAATCCTGCTGAGTGTCCATATCATCCTCACAGGAAACCTGGTGGGGGAGATGGTTTAATCGCCGGCAACCCGACCATGAAACAGGTTCATGCAGGTTTGCATGGTACCTGAAGCAAGTCACAGATCTAATCTGGCCTGAGCTGACAATGGTGAAGAATCATGAAAAAAAAATCTCGTATCTGGATCTGGATTCAGATCTTCACCAAAATCGAATCAATTTGTCCTCGTTACACACCCAACCTGTCCACCAAGTTTCATCTGAATCCGTCCATAACTTTTTGAGATATGCTATATATTGGTTTTTGCCCAATCACTCAATGCTAAAGAATCACATAAATATTATTGTATCCAAATTCGGATCGTCACCAGAATTGAATCAATTTGTCCTTGTCACATTCCCAACCTGTCCACCAAGTTTCATCTGAATCCGTCCATAACTTTTTGAGATATGCTATATATCGGTTTTTGCCCGATCACTCAATGCTGAAAAATCACTTAAATAATTATTGTATCCAAATTCCAATCTTCACCAAAATTTTATCAATTCTTCCTTGTCACACTTCCAACGTGACCACCAAGTTTTGTCCGAATCCCTCCACAACTTTTTGAAACATCGTGATGTGTATCGATTTTAGCAGTTTCACTCGATGGTGAAGAATCACTTTATAAACTCTTGTCTCCGGATCTTCACCAAATCGAATAATTTTCTCCTTGTTACACACCCAACCTTTCCACCAAATTTCGTTGAATCCATCCACAACCTTTTGAGATATCATGTTCATAGATGGACAAACAAAGAAACAGATAAACAGGGGTGAAAACATAACCTCCATCCACCTTCGGTGGTGGAGGTAAATATTGTTGAGGATTCAGCGGTGGCGGGATTCTCACCCGACTCTTGGCGCCACCCTCACCACCGCCGTCTCCGGAGTTTATAACGCCGGCCGGCTCAGCACAGGCCTCGGGTCACGCGTCTTCAAGCGCGATACCAACGTAATCCTGGACCTTACCAGTTGGAGAAATAGAACCCCGGTTCCAGACTGGTTTTGTCAGATGCCGAGCGTTTTCTGCCAGTCTGTAACCATTTTGGTTTTATATACCAATCGAACGGATCGTTCCTCGACACGACATGAATTAATCCATAGCAGCAACTTCATACGAACCAACCAGATTTATTGGGGAACATCGGGGAACACAACACAAGCAAAATATTCACGACAATGTTATTAACAATCGATAACCCGTTCTTAACGAGGGGATTACGGGTTTCGAGGGGATCCCTACCGAGATATGCCTTAAACAACATGCAGACAAGACAGACAGACAGCATGCAGACAAGACAGAGTACTTGGTGATGTTTCATGGACGAGAGGAAAGTGTCAAAAGCACGAATGTCGCTCATAACAAGCCGATGACCACAGATTCAAGCCCAAGCTCAAACACGCCGCGTGGCGAGATGGCGCTCGCCTTCCCCCTTCGCACCGCACGCGGTCTCCGCGCGCTCTGACCCCACGTAAGGTCGACGGCACAAGACCGTTAGATTGACGATAGGTCCCAGCTGGTTTCTCTCAAGGTCCAGCATACAAGTCCAGCCCTGGCCTGTTCGTTCACCAGACAAGGCCAACTCGAGCTGCCTGGCTCCGCAGGCTGGGTCCATGGGATTCCAAAACGTCGTTGAGCCGTGAGGTCAGCAGGGACAGTCAGAGGCTCCATCGCCAGGCGCAGGCCGAACCTGTCGATGACCTCCACTTGAAGCCGACTCCAGACTCACACAGCAGCCAGGTCCTCTCAAAGCAGATAGCAGCTTCGGCGCTCTCAGTTCCACCACCGGCCAGACTCGGCCGACTGCAGTTTCTCTCTCGGCAGAATCACCCGTCTTTCCTTTTCTATGCTCGCCTCTCAAAGCCGACTGCTGTTTCTCTCATGGCAGAATCACCTCCATCCTCTCAGTTTCTTACCACTTTTTTCCTTTCCTTCTCGCCTCGAAACCCGAGCACGCATCGAAAACCGACTGTTCCCCTAAACTGAACCACTCCACGAGGTCTTCGTTCGCCGCTTCGAAAAACCACTGGCTCCTTCCCTTAGCTCCACCCCCCTCTCCAAGCCACTCCCCCTCAGCCGACTGGGCGGGGCCTATCGTCCGGAGAGGGGAAGGCAGAAGAGGGAGCCTTCGGCACACCACCACTGTACGAACAATAAAACATGCATCCTCCATCTCCCGACACACATGTAACGTCCATTTTACCGAACAGCCTAGCTAAACACGCATTTAATGGGGGATCTGAGCTAATCCTATATTTAGTAGCCTACTAAGGGCCATTTCCGTAACAATATGATTCCTTTGGATTGAATTTAGTGTGTTTTCATTTTAATATGTTTGTTTTGCATAACCACACATTTGCAGCAGATTAATTATTTTCCCTTTTTCACTCCTCACCGGCATGTCTGTTTACAATTTGTATAAAATCGTAGAACAGCAACATGACGAATAGCGATGTACAGTCGAATAGACATTGGTGTGTGGTATGCCCAATGGTTGCCTCGACCACTGAGCATATGTTAAGTGAAATGGTCGGCAGGCAAAAATAAGCAAACAGAAGAAAAAAGGTCAGGGGTAAAATGGACTTTTTAACATTGTGGGGTTGGTGCTTCAGAAGTTTGGGAAACCAAAGTTTGTTAACCTTCACAAGTTTTTCCATAAAGATGTAAGCGAGCTGGTGACTTGGATGATGAGGAAAGGATGACCTCCACAGACCCAAGGGAAAAATGCCAACTCGGGGCGCGATGTTGGAGTTGGGCAAAACTTATCATAGATGTGGTTCTGGCCACCGCAATCCTCCAGGTGAAGTTGTTGAAGGAAAGATTACGACAGGCACTTTTACATAGGTGTGCACCACTTCCTCCACAGATGTTAACTTGGGGGTTTTGTCTGTAATTTTCTGTGATACAGTGCCTTCAGAAAGTATTCACAACCCTCGACTTTTGTCACATTTTGTTGTGTTCCAGCCTGAATTTAACCAGAGTTGGTGTCAAAGCCACCCAATGCTCGCCTGTTTATACATTTATCGTTTTAAAAAGACTAGTCTAATAATATTTTTTATAAAGCATTGCAGTGAAGTCTGATCCAAATAATTTTAAAGCAAGATTTGTATTTGTATATTGTAATCAGTAAAAAATAGTGTGGTAGATAAAAACATTATAAAGGAAATAACTTGCACCAAAAACTTTAACATTTTCACGCTCACGCCGGGGGTATCGCTTACGCAAGACATTTCAGCTTTTCATTTTTAATTGATTTGTAAAAAATTCCAAAAAACATGTTTGCACTTTGTCATTATGGGGTATTTTGTGTAGATCAGTGCCAAATTTTTTGAATATAATCCATTTTCAATTCAGGCTGTTACACAACAAAATGTGACAAAAGTCGAGGGGTGTGAATACTTTCTGAAGGCACTGTAAGAGTCAGCGACAAACTGTTAAAAATCACTGTATGCTGTGCGAACAGCTACCTGGACAGACAGCCCTCATTAACCCTCACTACATGCTGTAAGTCACAACTGAGAAGCGAAGTCGGTGATGGCGTGGCCATTAGATTTGTTACCAGTGACGGCGTGGGCCTCTGCCGCACCAAGCGGGCATCCACCGCACCAAACGGACATCCGCCGCACCAAGCGGGCCTCCGCCGCACCAAGCGGGCTTCCGCCACACCAAGCAGGCATCCGCCGCACCAAACGGGCTTCCGCCGCACCAAGCGGGCATCCACCGCACCAAACGGACATCCGCCGCACCAGACGGGCTTCTGCCGCACCAAGCGGGCCTCCGCCGCACCAAACGGGCTTCCGCCACACCAAGCAGGCATCCGCCGCACCAAACGGGCTTCCGCCGCACCAAACGGACATCCGCCGCACCAAACGGGCTTCCACCGCACCAAACATGCATCCGCCGCACCAAGCGGGCCTCCGCCGCACCAAGCGGGCATCCGCTGCACCAAACGGGCTTCTGCCGCACCAAACATACATCCGGCGCACCAAACGGGAATCCGCCACACCAAATGGTGCGGTATCCTTTCAAAAAACAAAAAATTCATCTTCAAAAATACATAAAAATTAATCATTTTCCTTCTATCCTTTTGATCTATACACCTCCTGTAACCATGAGTCTCTCCCCACCCTCATTCCTGATACTTTCCATCGACGCAGCAGCTTCACTCTGCATTTACCCTTCCAAATTCACCACACACTTCCACGATTTTACTTCAACCTTCCCTTTTCTGAATGTTACGCAATCCTTATTTAAAATAAATAAATAAATTCACTTTTGATACCTCCCATAACCACGTGTTTCTCCCGTAACCTCGCACCACGGTTACGTGGTTACATCTGTTTAGACCCCCTGCGTTTACCGATCCCAATTTCACCATTCACCTCACGATTTTTTTCGACAACACTTCCATCACCTAATCTGATGAAAACTCTCTCAAAAAAAAATAAATAATAATAATAATAAAAACGATCTCTTATAATGCTTCATCTTCCTCTTTCACACGTGTGGTTCTCTTTACTGTCTCATAATGTACAACTCTTCTGCGATTTAAACAGACTGCTCTCAATTCGACCTTTCCTTCATCCCTTGCCTAAAAAATCCAACTGTTACAGCGTTTCTTCTCTCCATTCTCTGAATTCGCCTTGATTACATCCATCAAGAAATGTGTTAAATCACATCTCTGACCTAACAATTAAAAAAAAAAAACAGTTTGCTATGAGTGTTCGCATTCCATCGTATTTCAATCCTGATCCTTGTTCATATTTATCATCTTTCAGGTTCCATTGATATTTGCTTGTCTTACTATACAGGTGATTCTTCCCTGTGCTGTTTGGTTGCATTCCACAGCAGCTTGCAGCTGCAGCTTGGAATGCTAACTTGCGCACTTGAGTTGAGAAAATGAGGAATATATATATATATATATATATATATATATATATATATATATATATATATATATATATATATATATTTTTTTTTTTTAAAGGGAAACTTCAGCTTGTGGAAGAGCAGCATACCATAACACTTCGCTTGAAAATTTGACATCACACGAAGCTTTTGCTTTTGGATGATGTTATTTTGAGATTTTCCCGGGTGGGGAAAATATCCCACCCGGCTTTCAAAGCTTAGGAAAACCGAAATGGCAGCACATGATCTTTGTTTTGTGCCCGAAGTTCAGAGTGTAGGAAGACTGCTGCCATGGCAAGCAATGTGTGGAAAAGCATAACAAAGAGCTTATCATGTCGGCAGCTGTCAGCAAGAGTTCCATTTCGAGCTGCACATCAAGCATCGACATTTTGGAGCTACATCTCGTGATTGCGGCTTACTGTTTTCAGTGAGCCAAACTTTAATAGCAGGACCATTTCAATTGTAAAAATAATTTGTGAAATAAACAGTGGAATCGTGTAATGTATTCCCACAATCTAAAAAAAATAATCATAATGTTGAGTTCCCTTTCATGGAACTTCAATGCAGGAGGAGTCCGTTTGGCCCATCAAGTTTTCCAATGGTTGCCAATCTATGTTTGTTTGTACTTGCTCTATCTTTTTAGAATGATGAGTGTCAGTTGAGGAAGCAGCACATCCCATATTTATGGGATCCCACATCCCATATCCCATATTGGTACGACTCGGCCAAGGTTCAAACCGCCAACCTGGAAGACTCAGAGTGGACGCTTTAACGATTACATCATCGAGTCTAATCAATCCAATTCACATTTATGATGATGTGCACAGTGTTTGGTTCGGAATAAGGGAATATTAAGGTAAGACCCAATATGATATTGCTTACAAGTCGAAATTAATAAAAAAAATATTTGTGCCCCATTGGCACCATTTGGCTGAGAAAGCAAGTTTTAATGCGTTTTCAAAGGTGTAGCATCATTTGTGTAGGTGCATCTATAACTTCAAATGCAGTGCCCTTCCGTTATTGGGGCAGAATTTAGAATTTAGCCAGGGTACGGGCACACAATGGTCTACCCTCTTGAAGCCTACCGTGGGAGTTTTGACACCTCCAAGCAATTACTGGTAAATGGAACAGCTGGCTTAACGTTTCTCCAAAGGACAGCTTGATTTTCGATGCGATGCAATGCTCTGCCTGTGTAAAGTACCATGACGGTAGTTTATAGTCAGGTTGGCAGTCTAATCCAGACTAGACAGGTCACAGGCAAGTGTGCTCCCTGTCAGATATCTTGGCAGCCCCCAGAAAGCATGTTTATGGGGTCATGGTGTGAACTAAAAGTTGTATAGACTTGAAGATATGTTGTCAGAAGTGAAAAAAGGCGTTTAGAGTTGTTTTGTTCTTGATTCGTAGATGATGACCCTCTTGACAATGCTCTGTAGCATTGTTTCTCAAACAGTGGGTCGTGACCCACAAGGGGGTTGCGAGTGCGTTTCTGGGGGGGGGGGGGTCTCGAGGTGCCTCCGCTAAGTAGTTGAATTACTTGGCGCAGTTACACTATCGGTGAATGGGATGTTCCCAACGACTGACCAATGTGAACTTGCATTCTCAATCTTAGTGGTGATCAAAACTAAAGCCAGAAATAGGCTGATCGATGTCGAGAGTGAGCTTTGACGTTCGTTGAACAAGACTAGTCCCTGAATTGACGTGTGCAAAAAGGAAATAAAAATGGCCCAAGTTTCAGCCTTTCTGTTACTCCTGTAGTCAGTGTTGGCATGAATGGGCCCAGCCCAGTTTTCCCCCACCGGGGTTAACCCCCACCCACCCCACCCCTCCCCCCCAAAAAACTTAATTTTTGTCTCAATGTTTTGCAAAGTCTGGTCGATTATGCAGTCCTGATGTGCGTTGCAGTTGACATGATGGGATCTGTACTTTGGTGCCTTTCACAGGCAGGTGTTGCTCAATACATGGCATGCCTGATATAACCAAACCCTGCCGTTGTTGATATATATTTGTAATATGTTACGATATTGTTGTCGCCGATAACCAGGGTTCAAGTTCCACTCCGAAGGCTATTTTAATGCCATCCAACCCGGTCTTTGATGACCAAATCTCGTGGGCTGTTAAACTACGGCTACGTCGACCAGACACATCTGAAGCCCCAAAAAGGGTCCCTGGCCACTATTGCGACGTTACTTTCTCTTGGAGCTTCTGAGCTTCCCAGGCATCATGCGTTCGCGCTGCAGACTCTATCTGATTTGAGCCGAGCGGGACTCTGGCCATGCGTGCGCCAAATAGAGTTCACGCTAATCGCTGAACCAATTGTCCATCTTATGGACAACGCGATCACCATGGGTCACACAAAAAAACCAGGAGACCAAGTGAATCAACCAGTGTGTGTGTGTATTTAAAATAAAGCACTGCAAACATTCATCAAATTTCACTACTTTGCCTCTACCTTCGATAAATCAAGCTAACTAATAGGAAGTCTTGTATAACTAGCTTATAAAGGTCTTCAGACACAACACAGGAGATGGACATCAGGTTTGATTGGACTGAAGAGAGTTGGTCAGGCAAATCCAAAAGTAGAGCCATGCAGGAGTCTGGTGGCAGTTCTTCCCCACAGCAGGGCAATACAGACAAACGGAGAGAGAGAGAGAGAGAGAGAGAGAGAGAGAGAGAGAGATAGAGATAGAGATAGAGATAGAGATAGAGATAGAGATAGAGATAGAGATAGAGATAGAGATAGAGATAGAGATAGATAGATAGAGATGGCTTGTCTGCGTGGCTGAGTGATGAGACCGGTCCAGTGGTTTAGCAGGTGTATAGCATTTCGATCCTTATGTATGTACTACTTGTGAATGTCTCTACAGCTGGAGAGGAACTCGGGTGGAGTTTGAAACAACAAAGGGCTGACTTTGTGTCGATTTTCATGGTCACTTTATGCAACTTCCTGCAGCTGGAAGACCATGGGAGGAGTGAACTTATCGATAATACTAGCCACGGGGGGGGGGGGGGGGTAATTGATTAGGTGAGAGCTGATTGGTTACTCCCTCCAGTCACAGGTGAGACGTGAATGGCTCTTTTGTTTTCATTTATATGCTGACTGCTCTTGACATTTGCACGTGGTACATGCTTGGGAGCCTCGGTGGTATGCGTTTCTGTCTACCCTGTCGCTGATGATTTGCCAATAAGGCGATGAAACCGGTCTGGCAGCTGAGACGTGTGTCACACTCTAAGATTGCATGCGTTTTAACCTGGTATCATGGAGTGACACAAGTTGCTCCCCACAATTTAGAAAGGAATTTGTATTTTGTTCAGTCTGCCGGAGATAACTCGCTTTCTCTTTGTGAAAGACACCGCAGCATCTTTAATATCCACTGGCGCCCCAATTGCTGGCAAATGGGCCAACAACGTGATGTTTTTCCGATAGACAGCTCAGAAGCGAGTGCATACATCTTGAGGCTATCCTGTCAGCACGTACAAAATATGGATATCAGTCGACATCATTGTACTTCCACACAAAGCTACAAAGCCATTGGTTGACACTGAACAAATTGATGCAGGACACGGGATTTGAAACTGGAATCCCAGCATCATGAGTCACGTGCTCAAATGGGAGCATAAAACATTTATCCTTATATTTATTTATTTATTTATTTTAAACAAGAGTGGCCCTTTGCATGTTAATGTTCTCATGGGAAATGTGTTGTTTTGTTTTTTTGAGGGGGCGTTGCAGCAGAATTGCCTTTTACTAATTTATTTATTTACTTATTTTGGCGAAAGCAGAAGTCTTGGAGGAAGTTGTTGCACACAGATAGTTCTATGCTGACTTTTTATTGCAAACCGTTTTTTAAATCGTTGTCCTCTGCATAATTAAACTTTTCTAATCATTCGATGGCCTGGCAAAATACACTACATGGCCAAAAGTATGCGGACACCCCTTCCAATTAGTGGATTCGGCTATTTCAGCCACACCCATTGCTGACAGGTGTATAAAATCAAGCACACAGCCATGCAATCTCCATAGACATACTGTACATTGACATTAGAATGGGCCATACTGAAGAGCTCGGTGACTTTCAACGTGACACCATCAAAGGATGTCACCTTTTGAACAAGTCAGTTCATCAAATTTCTGCCCTGTCTAGAGCTGCCCCGGTCAATGGTAAGTGCTGTTATTGTGAATTGGAAATGTCTCGGAGCAAGAACAGCTCAGCCGCAAAGTGGTGGGCCACACAAGCTCACAGAATGGCACCATCGAGTGTTGAAGTCAGCATTCCAATTCATCCCAAAGGTGTTCGATGGGGTTGAGGTCAGGGGTCTGTGCAGGCCAGTCAAGTTCTTCCACACCGATCCCGCCAAACCATTTCTGTATGGACCTCACTTTGTATATGGAGGAGGAATATGAAGGAACATTTGTGTCTGGAGGAATAATGGTAGCGTGGAAAAGTCGTTTGTCGTCGGTTGCAACACTCATTACTGAGTTCCAAACTGACTCTGGAAGCAACGTCAGCACAAGCACTGTTCGTTGAAAGCTTCATGAAACGGGTTTCCATGGCCGAGGCAGCCGCACATAAGTCTAAGATCACCATACACAATGCCAAGCATTGGTTGGCGTGGTGTAAAGCTCACCGCCATTGGACTTTGGAGCAGTGGAAACGCGTTCTCTGGAATGATGAATCATGCTTCACCATCTGGCAGTCTGACGCACAAATCTGGGTTTGGCTAATGCCAGGAGAACGCGACCTGCCCAAATGCATAGTTTCAACTGTAAAGTTTGGTGGAGGAGGAATGATTGTCTGGGGCTGTTTTTCATGGTTTGGCCGAGGCACTTTAGTTTCAGTGAAGGGAAATCTTAATGCTACAGCATACAATGACATTCTAGATGATTCTGTGCTTCCAACTTTGTGGCAACAGTTTGGGGAAGCCCCTTTCCTGTTTCAGCATGACATTGCCCACATGCACAATGCGAGGTCCATACAGAAATGGTTTGGCGAGATCGGTGTGGAAGAACTTGACTGGCTTGCACAGAGCGCTGACCTCAACCCCATTGAACACCTTTGGGATGAGTTAGAACGCCGACTGCGAGCCACAACTAATCACCTAACATCAGTGCCCGAACTCACTCATGCTCTTGTGGCTGAATGGAAGCAAATCCCCACAACAATGTTCCAACATCTCGTGGAAAGCCTTCCCAGAAGAGTGGAGGCTGTTATAGCACCAAAAGGGAGACCAATTCCATATTAATGCCCATGATTTTGGAATGAGATGTTGGATGAGCAGGTGTCCACATACTTTTGGCCATGTAATGTAGCTTATAGGTATGCACACTAGCCTCTGAGCTCTCTAGTCTGGGTATTTTTTCCAGTTTGAACCAGCTAAAAACTGCCACCCTGGTGTTTCGCAGGTAAGGTGTGGTATCAATGCGTGCATCGTCCCTCCGAGGCACCTTCCCTTCGAGGCACCTTAAGCAGGACGACCCATTTGCCAGCACAGGTTGTGGATGTTAAAGATCCCATGCCCCACGATGTCTTTTGCAAACAGTAGGCGAGCTATCGCAGACACCTTGGCTGAATTACAAATTCCAACAACCTTCAATAGAACGTATGAAAGACTTGTGCCAAAAACTTTCCCCAGGTAACCCCACAAAACGGAATAATTGGGTCTGTTAAAATAGTAGTAGTAGACTTGAAAAATAATTTATTAATACAGTTTTGTTTCTCAGAGGTATGAATGGATTAAGTGAGCACTGTGTATTGAATACTATAAACATCAGGGTAAGAGATCAATTAAATCATCGTTATGTTGCTATCTTTTCTTTCATACAGGAGATGTACAATTCTTTTAAGTACGAAGAAAAGATCACCGATGTTGAGGCTGACGTACAGAAAGTAAGTTTGTTTCGTTTACATCTCAGTAAATGTTGACTCAGGAGCCTGACCACATGAATTGATAAGTAAAACGTGTTCTCGGCTTCCACTAATCAGTGGATTTGTACTTTATTTGCCTCAACGTTTCTTGTTAAGAAAGTTATTTTACCCATTTACTGATGCCGTGATGATTATGGTTCATGATTTATTGGTAGATTTGTGTGAATGGTGAACAAAATAAACTTCAAGTTAATACTTTGATAGATTTTAAAGATTTGAAAAAAAAAGTATGCACTCTAATTATTGTTTTTACCAAACTCCTTGGTAAAACTCGAAGTTATCTTCCTTTTACAAAGTGAGGGGAAAACAATCAAACAGAAGCGAGAGGAAAACATATTTGAAAAAAAAAATCCCAAAAAAACAAATGCAATGTGAAACTAGAAGGACACTCAGTAGAGCGCGTACCTCTGCCACGCGATACCTGATCCAGGAGAACATATCGGGCCCAATAATTTTTTGAAACATCATGCTGTATATCATATTTGGCCCCATCTCTCAATGGTGAAGAATAACGTTTAAAACAAAAAAATTATCTCATCAGGATTTGGATTCAGATCTTCACCATGATCACACACCCACCCTGTCCACCAAGTTTTGTCTGAATCCATCCACAACTTTTTGAGATATCATGCAATATCATTTTTAGCCTGATCTCTCAATGGTGAAGAATCACTCAAAAAGTAAATAGTTCTTGTATCCGGATTCGGATCTTCACCAAAAGTGAATCACTTCGTCCTTGTCACACACCCACCCTGTCCATCAAGCTATTGTCTGAATCCGTACATAACCTTTTGAGATATCATGTAATATCGTTTTGGCCCCATCTCTCATTGGTGAAGAATCACATAAAAAATTCTAGTCCAGATCTGGATTCAGATCTTCACCAAAACTGTGTTGCTGTCTTTGGCCGGCCATCTGCATGCACAAACATTTTCAGAACATTTGCTTGAAAAACTGTGGCCAAAAATCTTTTGACAGACAGACAGACACGAAGAGATAAATACGACAGCCCAACATAATTGGCAAAATAATTTTTTTCGCCAAGTAACAGACAGACAGACAGACAGGGGTGAAAACATAACCTCCTTCCACCTTTGGTGGCAGAGGTAATAATATAAGGTGTTCAGAAATCTTCTCAGCGATGAGATGTACAGGTAGTGGACAAAAAAACTGGAAACACCTGGGTAAATGAGGGACACCAAGCAATGGCTTCCACACAGGTGTGGCCCACATTTTAATTAAGCAAATAACATCCAAGCATGCTTAGGGTCATGTATAACGATGCTGCACAGGCCTGGTTGCCAATAATTATGGTTAGCATGACTGCAAGAGGAGACCCCCCCAATGTCTCCATCCACAGAGCATGTGTGGTCCCTCAATGGTTTGATGATCATGACACTGATGTTATCCAGATGTCATGGTTTTCTCAGTCACCAGATCTGAACCCAATGGAGCATTTATTGGATATTCTGGAACAACGCCTGAGACGAGCATTTTCCACCTCCATCAAATGGGTGTGAGTTGATTGATTTTGTGGAAGAATGGTGCCACAGCCCTCCTGCAGAATTCCAGACGCTGCTGGACTCTATGCCATGGCGCATCCAGGCCGTACTGTCCGCATGTGGTGGCCCAATGCCATATTAAGTGACTTTACATTGGTGTTTCCGGTTCTTTTTGTCGACTACCTGTGTGACATAAATATACCATTATAGAGAGAACCATCACAGCAATAAGTCCCAAAATTATTTTTTGTTTCAAGGGATATAAAGGAGAAACAAAGAACAAATGACCTGCAAAATGAGACCGGAAGATGAATGATTTGTGAGGGGTGACGCATTAAATATCGACCTACAATTGGTCTAATGTCGGATAAAGTCCCTCAACAACTGATTTAAAAAGAATCTGACTCAACCAATCCTAAGTTTTGAAGATTGAGGCTCATAGAAGAACGAGGTGGCATAGAGTAAAAAGGCAAAGGATTGACAGTGGAGGCCACATTTGGACACAACAAGCAAGGAGATGTGCAAACATGAAAAGAGACTGAAAGGTCGGGTTAACGGGGGGGGGGGCGGGCGGGGGAAGGCACTTCCACAAACGGGGGAAAAGAGGAACAAAAGAGTGGAGATGTGTGTGAGCCTGGACTTTTGGAGTTTAACCTGGAGGGGGTTACTGGAACAGCGGAGTAAAGTTGCTGGAGAAGCTCAGAAGGCTAAGCAAGCAGAGATAGTTCGATCGGTGGAGAGACAATTTAAATATCACCGAGAGGCCAACGACCGGTCTGCGATGTGAGAGCAGCCAGCCTTGTGTTTTTGCCTCCTTGCAGAAGATGCTGATAATGTTGAGTGTTGCAAGTGTTCAAACCAGTGCTCAAATGCAAAGAAACAAAACATATCACTGCAGTAAGTTATGTGGAATAGAATTATCACGAAACTCGAGCAATGGGCCATTAGACGAACCAAACTCGTCATTTCGGTCGATAATAGACTACACTAAAGGACACCAGCAGAAATTGCAAGAGTTGTCCATCAATAACAATGTGATCCATTGTTTGAGGAATAAAAATCTAACAACTTGCAGGAAAGAGGTTTAAACACTTTTAAGCAATATGAGGGTTACAGATTCCCAATGAAACGCTGATATATTTGACCTGCATGCAAATGCACCCTAAATTGTCAAATCGAAAGTACCAGCATGTCCATAATCACCTCGTTTTGTACGCAGCCTACGGCTGCTGGTTGCATCATTGCTGGGAGCCTGGCTGTACCGCTGATACAGTGCCCTATGTATGTTGGAGCAGGAATTTGTAATTTGCTCAGGGTGCCGGTGATGGCTCTCCTACTCTTCATGAAGGACACCATGGGATCTTTAACTTCGACTAATTAATGCTGGCAGAGGAAAACACCCGTTTAACCTCATCCGAAGGCTCGCTCTGCTTGCGAGGCACCAGGATACCAGTTTATAGCTGGGCCAGGATTCAAACCCAGCCGAGATGACTCAGAGGCGAGTGTGCATACCTCTCGGCCATGCTGCCAACCCCACCATACTCAAATGGCCAGAGCAAAAACAAATAACTAAATGAGGAAAAATAAATAATTACTGCCACACAAAAGAACCATTAATTTTTGTTAAATTTGTCTCGGTAATGACAGACTGTCAGCATGATTATAACTTTTGAAACCAGTAATGGGTGAGCAGCTTTGGCACTCATGGTAGCGATAGTGGTGGGGGAGGGTGGGTGGGTGTCAGGGAGGGGTGTTGTGGGACTGTTGCATACTGAACATGGTTTATTGTTACGTTTGAGTTGAGGCAGTGATTGGAACTCCATGTAAGAGGTAGATTGTCCCTTTGCAATGCTGATGTACATGTCTACCCACAATGCTTTGTGGCATCCTGTTTTCCTTGCATTGATTATATCATACTTGCTTCCTCCTGTATTTTTTCACTCTTTCAATATATATATATATATATATATATATATATATATATATATATATATATATATATATATATATATATATATATATATATTGTATTTTTATTCATCCCATTTACTCCCATCCTTGTTCTTTCACCCCAGCTTTCCAGACAAATTGAAAGCAAATTCTCGCGTTACCTGGCAGCTCTGAGCCGTAACAAGCAAGCTGTGGAGGCTGCATACACAGCTCACCTGAGCTCACCTTTGACTATCGCCCATGCTTGCTGCAGCCTTCCTACCACCATGCTTAGGTAGTGGAAGTGGTAAACTGCCTTTGAATATGGAACTAGGAAATGGGTGGCTCAAAAATTGATGGTGACAAAGATAAATAATGTAAGGGAGGCAAATATTATTGAATTAATGATGATATCGGTGATTATTTGATGGAATATTCAATGTTTGCAGTTATGATGCGAGTTTTGGAGCAAATATTTCTCGCTCGTTCAGTTGTGACCGTGCCTCAGTTGCGACCACTGGAGCAGCCTTCAGCCCTGGGAGGGAACTGGACACAGGTCCGTTTTCATTTTCTCACTTGAAATATGTTTTGTAATATGGAGCTGCCATTACATATAGAATGCAGTTGGCATAGAGAAACCCTTCATTATTAAAATGCCAACAGCACTCGTTATCCCCACGCTTTAAGAAAAAAAAGGGGGGAAATATTGTAATTGGCTCTGTCTGTCAGTCCAGCATGCTATCTCCTCCTAAACGGTTGAGGAGAAATTCACCAAACTTGGAAGTTATGATCACCACATGGCAAGAAGGTGCGAGAGCAGTATCAATTTTGGCCCCGCCCCTTGGGGCCTGAGGGCAGGGTCAAAAGGTCACATACCAACAAGTAAAAAAGACATAAAATGTCATAGCCTCCGTTGTTTTAGTAATTTTGCTGTATGGAGTTAAAGGGTTAGCCTATATTTATGAACAGCTAAAATGGCCGCCAGTCTACCAATCGGCCATCTTTGATCAGATTGCAAAATAAAGTGAGGGGCATGTGTAAGCCATCATGTACTGTGTTTTTACAAAGTTTGAACAAAATCGGACCATGCATGTGTGAGAAATGGTTGGGGACACATTTAAGTTACAAAATGGCTGCCAGTCGGCCATTTTGGATCTGATGTTGAATGATAAATGACCTGCAAGTACAATCAATCATTCATTATCTGTATGCCAAGTTTGAACAACATTGGTAAATGCATTTCCGAGAAATGGTTGAGGACGTGTTCAACATCGGGTTTTTTTTTTTACAACTAAAATGGCCGCCAGTTGGCCGTCTTTGATCTGATCTCGAAAAAAGAATGGCGTGCTTATATGAACTTTCATTCATTATCTGTGTGCCAAGTTTGAACAACATCGGTAAATGCACGGTCCGAGAAATGGTTGAGGACGTGTTCAACATCAGAGTTTTTTACAACTAAAATGGCTACCAGTCGGCCATCTTGGATCTGATATCGAAAAAATAATGGCATGCTTATGTATACCATTATGTGTTGTGTTTGTGCCAAGTACGAATAAAATCAGTCCATACATGTCCAAGATGTTGCGGACGCACGCACACACAGACATGAAAATCGAGATCAAATCCATAAACCCCCGTTTTGGACTAAGTCCAACGGGGGCTAAAAGTGCAATTACGGACACATTTTCAAACATTTTAAAGAAAACTTTGTATATGCAATCAATATTGGTGGATGCATTAAATATTTAACGACTTTTTGGATTCGACCCTCGGTTCATGCCCCAGGGAATGGGGACTTAGGGGTCACAAGAGTCAAAGCAAGATTTTTTTTTAACTCAAAATTTGATATTGAGTCATTCCTGGTGGAACCTTTTACTATCTTTCAACTTTGTTTTAGGTGGGAAGAGTGGGGACTTTTAGGTGGGAAGTGAAACCTCTGAATGAGGTTTCCAGGGATCACATTGAAATGATGAAATGATCAAGAGGACTTGGATTGTCTAAGGAGTGAGTTTGACACAGTAGTATGGCATTGATTTTGCTTTGTCTCTACTTTTCCATAACTCTAAAATCCCCAGTTCTGGGAAAGAACCTTGAGACTTTGCCTGGTCTCCGTTGGCAGTTTTACAGCTCTGAAGAAGGAATCTTTACCGTATTTCCTGCTGTTCATCTAAAATGCCAGCGTCCTTTTGAGCATCGCAGTCGGTAATAAAGATTCATTTCTGTCCTTTTTTTCCACCTCGATATGCTTTTCGTATCAAATATTCATTTAGATCAATTGAGCCCCTGAGCATTAAACCAGGCTCTCCCATGTCCAGGGTCAAGTTTATGTTAAGTGCATAATAGTAAACTGTCAAGATTGGTGCACCTTTGGTGCTTAAGGCCCGGTCACACCTTGACGTTTTAGCCAACGTATGCCGATTTTTGAATTTTTTTTCTAAAACGCTGGCACACGTTGAATACGTTATGGGTAAGTTTTGATAACATTGAGAGCACGCTGAAAAACACTGCCATACGTCGTTGTACGCTGGCTTTAAACGTTGTACTTTTTGGTTGTCCTCAAATTTTTTCATGCTTAAAATTTCACGACGTATGCCGGCGTATGACTCACACGTTCTGCTACGCTGGCCACAAGTTGTATGCACGGTCTGCGATCGTTGACAGACGTCAACACATGCTACTTGTAAGTTAATCATTAGTTGAGACACGCCGAGGTAATGTTTAGCGTACCCGAAACTTATTTCCTACCTATGATTAACGTGTTGTTGGCACGTTACGCGATCGTTGCCACACATCGACAGACGTTACTTTTAAGTTACTCATAGGCTGAAAGACGTCGGTATAATGGATCGTCCTTGCGTCAGCGTCCACGGCCACGGCCAGGACACTTATTTGCAGCATTCTTCAAACTTTTCTTCGGCATGACGAGGATGTTCACACTTCGATGTCTAGCTTGGCTATGATTCCAATTGTCCATCGGCAGCGTCTATTTAAAATAGTCGAGTTTGAGCGTTTTAACACGTTCAGAAGAAACGCTTCAAATTTCCAAACCCCAGCGTCAAAAAACAAAGGCGAGTGACAGCAATTTAAATCGTTCATTGTAAACAATGAAAATAGCTGAGTGGTACCGTTTAAAAGTCGTTGAGTGTAAAAAAATCCAATTGTTGAGCGCAAGCGTCTACTTTCAATAGTGGAGATGCAGCCATTTAAATCGTTGAGTTTATCATTTAAATCGTGAAATCGTTAAACGCAAGGACGATCCATCATAACCCACACCCTCCGCCTCACACTCACCTACTACTGCCAACATGAACAAACTACTACTAATACTAATACTAATACTAATACTAATACTAATACTAATACTAATACTAATACTGATACTGATACTGCTGACATGGACATCGACTCAAAAAGGACTCGAAAACACTGTTGGGTTCCCCTTTTATGAGCAGCATTTTTATATACCAATTCCCAAAACCGCTGGGAACACGTCTTTATATGGCAGTTGTAAGCCAGAAACACGTTAATTTTTTTTTTTTTGTCGACCGGAAGACGTCATTGGAAGACGTCATACAAAAAAATCTACATACGTCGATGTGTGTTGGGACTACGTAAAGAATTGGTTCAAAGCACGTCAAACACAAGTTAGAAATAAGTTTCGCGTAAAAAAGACATTACCGCGACGTGTTTCGACTTATGAGTAGCTTATAAGTAGCCTTTGTGGACGTGTGTAAGCGTCCACATATCGTGTGTAAAACTTATCCCCATCGCATGCGGAACGTGTGTCATACGCCGAGTACGTCGTAAAATTTTGAACATGTTTAAAATTTCTTGACGTACTCTACTTACTACGACGTATGATAGCGTACTTTAGCGTTGTACTCACGTATACCAAACTTAGTCATACCGTATTTGACGTGCCCCAACGTTTTAGACACATTTTTCTTAGGTCGGCATACGCTGGCAAGATCGCCAAGGTGTGACCGCGATGTTGACACTTCCATTTCTACGGCAGTTATGATTCGAATCGTTGTGCGTCAGCCTTTTAATAGGCTACGTCACGACATCGTCGGCGATGCGTGCAACGCGCTATGCCTAAGTTAGACTATCGTTGGGCATCGGTTGTGTAGGCCGACAACAGGTTCAGCATTCGTTGGTATAAGTTATCTATAACACAACGAAACGTTCTGTGTCCGTTACCAATGCGTTATACATGAGACCAAGTCGCTATGAATACGTCCAAATCTTTAAAAAAAAAACATCAAAAGTTCAACATAAGCCAGCGTTTTACATACATTTTAATACGTTGCCATCGCTGGCTAAAACGTCAAGGTGTGACCGGGCCTTTATCTTAATTTTCAAAATGTTTGATGTTGATACTGGTCTTTGTTCATTTGGGGTTGAATGGGATTCTAAATGAGGACTTGAACTTTGGATACCTCTTTCTCAAAAGTTGTCTCAGGATGTGTATCCCTCTTTACTTCTCAGGAGTTCAGATATTGTTTTGTATATACTTGTTCATAACCTTTTACAGCTTCAGAACCTGCATACATGTACTGTATGTTGAGTAATGGTTGCTAAATTTACAAAAATGTCCTTCTCGAACTCTCTATTTCTGCAAAGCTGGGTTTACGCTGGGACGGCACGACCACGGCCTAAACTTGTAGTGCTGGTGCTGGATGTTGGAAGAGACACGGCAGAGAGCCAGTTACGAGTTGGGCGTGGAGCGGCTGAGGCAGTCCTGTCGACACTCGGGCATCGTGATTATGTAAGGAAGGCTGATGGGATCCAGGACTCAAGGGGTTGTTGACTAAATGCCAGTGTAATTTGAGGATTTTGTTTTTACTCAATGTGAACG
>NC_140971.1:57680319-57699059 GCF_056783735.1 Eptatretus burgeri
GAGACCCTTGTGGGGACACAAATCCCCAGTGTGGTTGTCCCTGTGTGTGTGGTGCAAGGTGTGAGTGCGGCACCGTGTGTGGAAGCCGACTTCCGTGTGTGAGTGGTGTGGTGGCGATGGTGCCAGAGTGCGTGCTTCCCAGCACGCCGGGTGTGGATGGGGCACCGTGTGTGAGTGAGGCCGTGTGTGTGGATGAAACGGCCAGTATGAATGAGGCACCACGTGTGAGTGGTGTGGTGGCGATGTTGCCGGAGTACGTGCTTCCCAGCACACCGTGTGTGGATGAGGCACGGAGTGCGAGTGAGGCACCGCGGGTTAGTGCCCCCGCGTGTATGAGTGAGGCACGGTGTGTGGATGAGGTACCGCGGGTGAGTGCCCCCGCGTGTGTGGATGAGGCACGGAGTGCGAGTGAGGCACCGCGGGTGAGTGCCCCCGCACGCGTGAGTGAACGGCCGTGTGCAAGGTCGCTGTGTGCAAGGGAGACCGTGTGTGTGAGAGAGCGGTATGTGAGGGAGATGTCGGTTGGCATGCGGGAGCACGCAGCCACGTCTCCCCGTGTGAATGTGATGGAGTGGACTGTGTGCGTCGTAACACGCAGGTGTGCGTGGGTCGAATGGCGACGACGGCGACAGAGGAGAGAAAGCCGAGTAGCGGCTGTAGTTGTTTCGCGGACCGTGCCGGGTTCACCCAGCAGTGAGCACGCGGTTCGTGCTGTGCAACGCACGAGACCACCACGTGCTCGCTTGTGAGAGTGAAGTCCCGGTCCGGAAACGCCAGCGGTGGATTTGCCGATCCCGCGGACGGACAAAGTTTAGGCAGGTAAATGGATTTGGACCGGACGGGTTCTCCACGCGATCGTGTGTGTTCAGCTCCAACGGGCAGGGCACATGTGTTCGCGTGGGGAACCCCTCGAGACGTGTGGCTTGTGTTTTTTTTTTATATGCGCACGGTGACGTCATGGCTGCACGTGTGGTTGGAATCCGGCAGGAGGGGTATCCCGGCCGATGGTACCGTCCAAGGAGGGACGAGGAACACGTGCAGCTGCATGACGTCACGGGCAGGTGCAAAGTGCGCGAGCTCTGAGTTGCCGCGCAGGTGCTGCGCATGGAAAAAAAAAAAAAAAAAAAAAGCAAGCCTCACTTTCGGGTGTACAGGATTCCTGGGCAAAGGGTGAAAGACCCCCTTGACCTGGGCACAGGATGGAAACTAGTTAGGGGGAAGGGTTAGCTTAGCTAGACCGACTCCATGGGGCAGGGGTAAGTCCTCATGGAGTCCGTGGAATGGATTAGTTAGAGGGATTGTAGCCAGATTTAGGTGGGGAAATAAAATGAATTTTTGAGTTAGGAGACAGAGACAGACTTGTGAATGTGTAGAGGGGACGTAGCTTAGCTACGTAGTGTTAAATGGAACGTGCTGTAGTTTAAGGGACGACGTGGGAGCACGAGTTAGTTAGGGGAAGTAGTTAGAAGGATGGCAGAGTTCAGTGGTGTGGGTGTTGAAGAGTTGGTGAGTTGTGAGGTGGAGACATGAGTGAGTAAGGCCAGCGGGTCTGTGTGTATGGAGCGAATGGGGGAATGCATGGTGCGATGAGTGATTGGGGGAGGAGTGACTCCCGCCAAGGGACCCCCGGGGTCAGTGTAGATTGAGTCAGTTGGGTTAGTCAAATTGAAAATGGAGGTCGTTTTGTTGTTGGTGGGAAAGTAGGCTCGAGACCCATTTGAGGGGTGCAGGAGCCCTGTTGCGGGGCTTGGGAGCGTGGCTGCGAAAGGTGAGTATCGCTGAGTGGGTACCCCGGGCACCAGGCTAGTCGGGCGCGGTAGGCCAAGGGCCCATGGGGGGCCGGGATAGAGTAGTGGGCACGGGTGCGCCTGCTTGGTGCGGGGCCCGGGCGCCATTAGCCGCGTGGGCAGTGCAGTGGGCACGGGTGACCCTCGGAAAGGGGCCCGGGAGGCCGGCCTGCCACGTGTGCGTTTCAGGGGAGGTGCCATGGGGGGCACTCCCGGTGTTAGGGAGCTGGTAGGCTCGGAGGCAGTGTAGTGCCCGGGGTGCCATAGCGGGAGATTCGGCAGAGGGTCGTGCCTGCCAGAGAGAGCCACGTGTCCCAGCCAGGAGACCGTGTGAGGGCACGGAGAGAAAATTGGGGGCGAGGCCCGAAATTGTAAGGACACCAACACAGGCGACGGGAATCTGGGTTGTTAGAACCAATAGTTTAAGCGAGAGGCGCTTGTTGAAAGCCCGGGGTAGTTTAACAGTTAAATGGATAGGGTAGATTAGGAGATGTACCCCTCCGCACCATCCATCCCTCGCTCTGCGTTGTGGGGCCGCTGGACCCACTTTGGGTTAGATCGCCGAACTCTGGGGAGGCCATTCTGAGGCTTCGTTGGGCCTCGACACAGGACGTTAGCTCTCCTTGTTCCCCTCCGGGGAAGGGAACGTAGGGGTTGGGAGTAGGCTAGGTGACAGGATAGGTTAGCCGAACAAAGACGATAAAGGGGGTTAGGGGACGGTTTATAGTGGGGAAGTAAAAATAAAAACAACAAAAAATAAGTTGGGGCTAAATTGGGGTTTGACAAATTAAGGGAGTGGGTATGTACAGTGACAGGCAAAGGCGATAGGTTGGGAGGAGACAGGTAGGTAGGTCCGAGCCCGCCTTCCAAGTGGCCAGCACCACCGCACTCCCTCCACCAACCTCCATTGAACGGCAAAGGCTGGCCAACTTCATCGGCTGGCCGTGTTTTGCTTCAAGGCGGAGGCCGGCCAATCTCATCTGCAGCTGTGTGCTGCAAGGCCTGTGCCGGCCAGTTCATCTGCTGGCTGTTTTTCTTCGAGGCCTGTGCCGGCCAGTTCATCTGCCGGCTGTGTTTGCCTGCAACGGTCTTCTTCTGCGGGCTGTGTTTGCCTGCAGCGGCCTTCTTCTGCGGGCTGTGTTGCCTGCACCTTTGCCATGCCATGCCCACTGCCCATGTTCACCAGCCCCGTTCAATTTTGCTTTGCCCCCCTGTTCATTTCCATGTGCGCCAGGATCCGCAAGGCAACAGTTTGCAAGCTGCAAGAACTGCCCTGTTGGCAGCTACAACACGGGCCTGCAGTGGCGGCCCGTGCACCGTGTTTGTGTTCATGCATCCATTCGTTGTGCTCATTGCGTGTGCCACTTGAGCTGGCACGGAGACTACGTTTGTGCGGCCCATGCACCGTTGTGGTTCACTGAGTTCAGTTCAAAAGGGAAGGCCTTGGACTGCGTGTGAGCAGCCAGCCACGTTCCCTGTCACCTGCATTGTTTGAGTCAGAGACTGCATGTGGGCAGCCTGGCTCCCTGCTAACTGCTTTCTTTTGCAGAGTTCAATGATCCTGGGCCATGGTTTAGTGTAAGATTTGTAAGTTAAGGTTAAGATGTACTGTACATATGAGTGCGCCCCCGGCATGTATGTCTTTGCGCCGGCAATTTTATTTAAGTCGTCCGTGTGAGTGAGTTTGTTTAGGTAGTTACGCAGCCCTCAGGTTATTTATTTTGGGGACACGAATACCATGAATGTCGCACTCAGGGATCCGTAGGTAAAGTGTACTAGGGGAAAACTACACATGATGGCACACGAAAATTTGACGACTCGGGTCGAGTCTGTAAAAAGGGGAGGGGGTAGTGTTGTGGTTACCAGATTCGCAAACCACCATTCAGGTCCCTTAGGTGAGGTATCTCGGTAAGTGCATGTGTAGTTAGGCCCAAACCCGTTGTCTAGTGGGAATACATGTCATTTATACGTGCTGCGACTCTTTAGGATAGCCGTTTTTCTTTTACTATCTTTATTTTGGACCAATCGCCACCATCACAACCACGGCATCGACCGCCGACCACAACCACCGCCACCGCCACGACCTTTGCCGTCACAACTCGCCACCATCGCATCACCGTCATCTCGCGCCACTCATGGGCGCCGATGCTGGACTCGTGTAGGGCGCACGTTGAACAGCGTGTACAAAATCACGGATTTTCTGCTTCAAAAACGGATCCAAAACGACACACGCCCACTTTTTGGCCGTCCAATCGGTGAGCGAGGGGCGACCTGGCTCCCGCCGCAGGGCGATCGATATATGCAAATTTGTGGATCAAAAAGCCTTCACGCCCACTTTTTGTCGGGCCAATGGGGAGCGAGTTGAAAGGTCAAAGGGAGGGGGTCAAAGGCGAAGTTACGGGGGGATAAAAGGACGGTGTTCGTCAGTCAAAGGAGTCGTAAAAGTCGGAACGAGGGAGTGAGCAGAACGAGAACGAGTAGTAAAGGTCGGAGCAGGCGAAGGAGTCGGAACAGAGAGTCAAGACTTCGCGGGCGGTGGAGCTGCTCGTCGTGTGCGTTGAAGTCGGAACGGAGGGGACGAGCTGTGGAGAGGCGGCGAGGGCGGACGAGGGGGTGCTCTCGTCGTGAAGGAGCTGCGCGCCCGAGGGAGGCCGGCAGCGCGACCTGGCTGAGGTGGAGACGCTCGTCGCACATAGTAAAGATCCTCTATACCCCGAGCATCAGCAACCCCCCTCCTGTTTCCCCCGCGCTGAGATAGTGCGACCAAGGGGGCCCCGTTCCCACCCCCTGCCAGGCACTGTCCACGAGGCCCGCGGGTTGCGGGGCCATCGCTCCGCTGCCTCATCACCAGACGGGTAGGCCCGACCTGGTCTCGGCCCCAGGCCTACCTCATTCTTGAGGGTATTTCTTTCCTTGGTTTTGGGTATGTGTTGTCGGCGCCGTCTGTGAAGTAGAATTGTATAAGTGTTGCCGTGTGCTCGGTAGTCGGTATTAGCTCTGCACTGTGTTTTCACTTTTATGTTTGCTTTTTGTGTAAATGGAATTGTGTTTTCTTTTTTTGTGTGCATTTGGTGGAATTGTATTTGTGTGCTTCCCGTGTGCGGAGAATAAATGTGCTTTATTGTTGAACTGTTTCCCGCTTCGCTTCGTCTTTTTCCCCATTGAATCCCCATCTTGCTTCACGTAAAGGGTTGGTAGTGGGCTGAATACGCCCGATAATTAACCGAACCGTCGAGGTCGACGATAACACCGCTCGGTTATCCCGATAGTACGGAACGGGTCGCTATGGCCCGTGTCCGAAATCGACCTGCGGCGAGGTGCGATCGCCCCGGTCTGCACCCTCCGCGTGGGTACTTAGGTAGTCTCGAATTTGGCGAGCAACCCTATCCACGCGGGGCTGATTGGCTCGATGGCGGTGAGACCGAAAGGTCGACCCGTGAGTGGTTCCCGGCGTTAGTCCGAGAGGGTCACGACTGGATTGTCCGTCCGGTGGGCGACGTGCCGCGATTCGAGTTACGTGGCCGTTCGCACGCCGGCGGGCGCGAAGACCGCAACAATATATATATATATATATATATATATATATATATATATATATATATATATATATATATATATATATATATATATATGTATATATATATATATATATATATATATATATATATATATGGAGCCTGGTTGTTGGCGCAGTGGTTTGGGCAGCGGCTTGGGATCTAAAAGGTCCTGAGTTCAAGCCCCGTTGGGCCACTGAATTAATACACCAGGGGGTTGACTCAGCCTGTCATCCTTCCGAGGTCGGCGAAATGAGTACCAGTGTACTGGGCCGGTGTATACCCCGGTTAAAATTGGTGTACTATATCCCTATGTTGTAAGAGGCTACCAGGGTTGCGTCAGGAAGGGCATCCGGCGTAAAACATGTTCCAAATCACTATGCGGATCACATGGATGATCCGCTGTGACGTCCCCGAACGGGAGCAGCCGAAAGAAGAAGAAGAAGAATACATATATATTTTTTTTCAACCTTTTAAGATTGAAGACCTACATAAAAACCTCAAAAAAGCAGTAAACAATGCGTAAATAAAACAGGTAACAAATTAAAACATTAAAATGAATTACTTTTTAATATGTGTTGGCATGATTGGGGTTGAATACGGTACATATTGCTTGTGGCAGGCTTATTAAACACGGTTCGTACGGGTCCTTAAAACCCATAAAAGTCCAATATTTCTGAGTTGTACAATTTAAGTACTTAAATGTCCTTAAATTTCAGGAAAATGTTCAAAAGTCAATAAAAATCAGATTTTTCCTGTTATTTGGTGAAGGGTGTTTCATTTTCCTCGCACTAGTATTCTAAACAAGGACAAATGTGTTCAAGAGCCGCGCCCTAAAGGTTTTGTCTTCACCAGAAGAACAAGAACAAGAAGAAAAAAAAGAAGAAAAAAAAAAAAAACTTCCGATATTTCGTCACATGCCTTGATTGAGCCAATAGCGAGACGCGTCGTGGACGATTGTCGTTCATGACGAGAAAATTGTGTATTTACAAAATTACAATACATTAAATGGAATAATCTTTAAATAGTAACGTGAACTTTTCGAAACTTAAAAGCAGATGTTAGAATATATTTAAAAGTTGATGATAGACGCTCTCAAAAGGCACCCTCAATGCGAGGATGTGTACAGGTGTTTAGTATTTAAGGAGATCCGGATCCTGTATATAAAAGAGCCAAGTCCTAAAGGTTTTGTCAGAAGAAGAAGAAGAAGAAGAAGAAGAAGAAGAAGAAGAAGAAGAAGAAGAAGAAGTCTGCATGGGATTATAGTGAGTGAAAGTAGTTATCACATGATCCTATACAACCTCAAACAAACAAACAAGGAAGGAAGGAACCTCAAACAAACAAGGAAGATAGCTTTGGCCCATCATTGTCATGTTGCACTCTTGGATAAATATTTGATTCATGCACTTTTACAAATGGAATTACAGATTGTAACCAAATGGACATCTTGGACCAAATTGCTGAGCATGCTCTCCTACCTGCTGTTGGCGAAATGTTTTGGCGAAATATCTCTTACATATGCAGGCTACTTGTTCAACTCATTTTCCTGCTGTCTTAACAAGGGATTTCGATATTAGCCTTTGGATTGGACTTTGATGTTCCCCAATGAACACTTGCCTCATTGTACTGTGACCCAAGGTTAAATTCTCAACTACTGTGTGGATTTGTCCCCTTTCTCCAAATGATTTTACATTATTGTAAAAATGTCCTTGTCCTCAAGTGGGATATATAAAGCTCCTCCTTGAGTGTAGACTGTAGATAGAGTATAAAAATAAATAACTACAATGGATTTCATGTCCTTGTCATTTATTTGATGCTTGGTCTCAGGTCGGGGTATTGCTTGCAGCTGATGAGGCCCGGCCATGCCCTGTGGATTCCTGCTACTACAGACTTCTAGCTCCAGCAACTGCAGCTTCTCGGGCTGCTCTTTCTTCCTATTTAGGGACAGCCCGGACGAGTACAATACCCACCAGTCATTCAGCTGCATTCCGCACAGCCTTTAAACTAATTGCAGCCACCCATGCTGAACTTGCTCCTCGGCATGCTTCACACCACTCCAAAGGTATTATTTGCCGATAAAGTCTGAAAATTTTCTTCAACCCCAATTACACTTCAAATTAGAAGGGCACTCGGTAGAGCGCATACGTCTGCCACGTAATGCCTGATCAATGGGAACATATCAGGCCCAATACATTTTTGAAATATCATGCTATACAGTACCTTATCGTTTTTGGTGAATGGTGAAGAATCACTTTAGAAATTCAATAATTCTCATATCCAGGTCCGGATTCGGACCTTCACCAAAATTGAAGCAACTCGTCGTGGTCACGCACCCAACGTGTCCACCAAGTTTTGTCCGAATCCGTCCACACTTTTTGAGATATTGTGCTATATAATTTTTGGCCCGATCTCTCAATGGTGAAGAATCACTTTGATAATTGTAGTCGTCGGATCTGGATCCGGATCTTCACCAAAATCTAATCAGTTCGACCTTGTCCAACAACCAACCTGCCCACCAAATTTCATCTGGATCTGTCCACAACCTTTTGAGATATCCTACACACAGACAGACAAACAGACAGAGAGGGGTGAAAACATAACCTCCTTCATCTTTGGTGGCAGAGGTAAATATAGTTGGTTTCAGATAGACGTTTATGCATGCATACAGTCACATCCAGGCTTGTAGCCCACATATATATATATATATATATAGTTTTTTTTTTCTTTTTAAACGTCCTTTATAGTGGTTGAATCACCATGAATGGACGTAAGTTACCATCTAATTGTTAGATATGGAATTGGGAAGGGGGGAGTCAACAAATCGAGAAAGATAAAGTAGGGAAACTGGTATGAAGGCAGGGAATGTATGGGAGAACATGGAGTAGAGGAGAGTGTGCAAAGAAATGGGAGGAAAAGCAAAGGTGATGTGTTCGGCATAAAGTGACGGGGGATTTTTTATATATATATATATATATATATATATATATATATATATATATATATATATATATATATATATATATATATATATATATATATATATACAGTTTTTTTGCACGGTGAAGACTCAGGACACAACATAAAGGGGAAATGCCAACAGCAGGGTTGAAGCAGAAAGTAGACAGAGACGGACAAAGAAGGGATGCAATTTACGGTGTAGGTTAGGAGAGAACTCATGAGGTGCACAAGATGAATACATAAGGAAGATTTTGGGATGGGTGGGGGGAGGGGGATGTTTTAACAGGTGCAGAAAAGATCATGTTTTTGATTGGGGGATGACTTTAGATGGGGGTGAACAGCCGTCTTGAAGACCTGGAGGGAAGAATGTGATTGAAGAAAGTGTGGAAGGTGGTTCCACGGGTGAGAAAAAAGGGAAATAAATGAGTGGGGGTGAGCAGTGAGCCTGGATTTAGGCAGTTTCACTAGGAGGGGGTTGCTGGTGGTCCGCGTGAGTCCTGCAGATACCTGGGTGGGGGTGGGGGTGGGGGGGACAAAACAGATAGAGGGCAGAGGTTGTAAAACCAGAAATGAGACGGAAGAAGACAGAGACCGCTGACCTGTCGGTGATGGCAAAGTGATCGGCCCATTGACTCAGCTTCATCATGGGAGGTTCCAATGATCTTGAAAGCTTTGGTTTCCATGGCGTCAAGCTGAGCAAGATGTAATGCAGGGGAGTCCACCCAAAAGGGAGAGCAGTACTCCACCAAGCTGCGGATGAAAGCATTGTAGGTGGATAGGATCTCAGGTGTGCCATGGAAGGGCTTTGTAGGACGGAGGATGCCCAGTTGGCGGCTGGCTTTGGAGGCCAACTTTGAAATGTGGCTTGCCCAAGAGAGAGCATGGCTAAGTGCGAGACCTAATAGCTTGAGTGACTGAAACTCTTTGAAAGGCTTGTTGAGAAAGGGTTTGCAATACGGTCCTGAACGAGAGAGAGAGGGGGAGCGAGATAGAGAGAGAGAGGTAGATGGGGAGAGAGAAGAGAGAAGAGGAGCAAGAGGGGCAAGAGGGCGGAAGCAAGAGAGAGGGAGAGAGATTTGTTGATTGATTTTTCTCAGGATTGAATATCTACATTTTCTAAGTGTTTGATGACGTCGTTTGTGATTTTTATCAAGGCCTGAAGAGAGTGAAGAGGCTCTTGCCTGTCTATCAGAAGGATAGGGGATTTCATGGCAGTGAGTGGAGTCTTCAGAAAAGAGATAAAGAGGATTTTCCAGACAGTCAGTGAGATCATTGATGAAGATTAGGAATAACATGGGGCCTCGAACACTGCCTTGGGGTACTCCAGTTTTAATGGAGGAGAGGAGAAGAAAGCGTTCCCTTGAGAGCCACACGTTGTCTATATGTAAGAGGAAAGAAAGTTAGTAATCCAAGAATGAAGTTGCCCTTGGATTCCATCGGCAGACAGTTTGGAGAGCAAGTCAGGATGCCAGACTGTATCGAAAGCTCGAGTTATGTCCAGAGAGATGGCCCTGATCTCATGTCTGATATTGAGGGCCTCCCCCATTGCTGGGGGAGTAGAAGCAGCATGTCTAAGGTAGAGTGACCAGGTCTGAATCTGAATTGATGATCTAAGATGAGATCGTTGGAGAAAAGGAATGATTTCATGTCAACTGCGATGATGGATTCCATGATCTTGGTGATGAATGGAAGTAAACAAATTGTCCGTTTTTGCACCTTTTTTTAATGTCAGGCTGTGATGTTGGCTTATTCCAAGCAGATGGAAGATGACTTTGAGCTTGTTCTCATCACCTAACCAACTCATCTACCAAGTTTCGTCTGAATCTGTCCATAACATTTTCAGATATCCTGATAAATATCGTTTTCGCCAAATCATCTCAATTGTGAAAAATCACTTCAAAATTCTCGGATCCGGATTCAGATCTTCACCGGAATCGAATCAATTCCTCCTTGTTGCACACACATGAGATACTTTGTCCACCAACAAACAGACAGGGGTGAAAACATAACCTCCGTCCACCTTCGGTGGGTGGAGGAAATTATCAGTTAGAGATTAATCAAGTGATATCGAATTGATAAAGTGATTTTGACGGGACGTTAACACAAATTTGTCAAAAACTGGATGGGGAAAGTCGAATTGCCAGCCGTACATAGCAGATGCGACCCCATATACCACTTCCCTGGCTCTGCTACCTTGGAGTCAACAAGAGAAGATATAATACTCACTTTACAAATAAATAAATAAATGTATTTTATGTTTTTCGTGAGTGCTCTGGAGTTTGGCCCTGGACAAATGTCCTGTTGGTCTTTCCTTAAATCGGGCCCTGCCTTAGGTGTGTGGAATGAGGATAAAGCGAAACATTTATCACTCTGGGTTTCATGTCATTGAGGTTGTAAATGAGAGTGTCGAGTCCTAGGCAAGGGTTGAAGGAAGAGAGGCCAGGGGGTTGTGCTGGGAAGGCAGGAGTAGAGAAGCGTTCAGTGATGACAGCGAGATTGAGATGCAGTTACTAAGGTGCAGAATGATAAAATGTTGATGGGAAATAATTTCCTGAGAGGATAAGTCAAGGTAGTCAATGGTGAATGAAAAAGGAACCCATGAATTTACCAGACTTGGTGACATAATGGTTCGAGCATCCGCTCTGAGTTTGAGAGGTTGGGGGTTCGAACCCTGACCGAGACGTACCAAAGACTTTAAAACCGGTACGTGCTGCTTCATTGCTTGATGCTCAGCATTTAGAAAGGATAGAGCATGGCCAAACAAGCACAGGTAGGCAACCATTGTGCAGGGTTGTTGGACCTAATCACCTCCTCCAGAGTTGAAGTTCCCTGCGAAGGAACTAATTTATTATCCCTATGCTTTCTGAAAAAGACGGGGATATTGCATTCGGTTCTGTTTCTTGTCTGTGTCTGTCTGTCACGCTATCTCCTCCTAAACGTTTGGGCATAAATTCATCAAACTTTGTAGTTATGATCATCACATTTCAAGAAGGTGTGAGAACAGTATCATTTTTGGCAGTGCCCCCCCCCCCCTTGGATGGGGTCAAAAGGTGAAATACTAAATAATGCAATTATAGGAAAAAATTAAAAACTTTTTTTCATGAAACTTTGTATTTGCAGTCAACATTTGGGGACGCATGAAATATGTAACGATTTTATGGATTTGACTCCCGGTTCATGCTTCGGGGGGGGGGGAGGGGGGTCACAGGGGTCAAACAGGAAGAAAAATTGCCCTCAAAATTTAATACCAGGTCGCCTGGGGGGAATTTTTTTGCTATTTTTCAACTTTGCTTAAGGTGGGAAGTGTGGGGATTTGTGATGGTGCACCATCGACTTCGCTGTAGTTATTACTCGTCAGGTGTGGCAATGGATAAGGAATTGGAGAAGGGTGATAAATGGTTCTTGTTTATTATTGCATTATGGTTGTGCTTTTCATTGTACTGTTGTGCATTTGTGAAATATTGGAGATTGATGGATGAAAGTGCAGGAAGACGAGGTAGGATGTAATATTTGTGTTCTCGTGAAGCAGGATTCGGCGGTGCAGTTGTGGTATATATTTCGCCTGGAGTAGCAAGCAAAGAAGAGCGCAGGCAGACAATGGCCGTCATTGCTGCGGAGAACATGGCGCTCAACCAGTCGGTCATGATCCTGACCTTCGCTCTCCTGAATGGTTGCTTTTGATATCCTCCTTTTCAGCCTTATACGTCTTAATTTTTTTTTTCAACCTTTGCTCTTAAAAACAATGTATGAACTTTGACCTCTTGAGTTTGCGTCTGTGACCTTTTTTACGGAACAATACCATTGTGCAGGAATATATAGTCTAAAATTTTAACATCTTGTCTTGATTTAACTACTACATAAGTGATGCAGTTGTGCCTTTTTGAAATGTTTTTCACTTTGCCACTAAAGGATTCCCAATATTAACTATGGAGCTATATATCTGCTACTGTACAGGGTGGAGGAGGACGACGAGGTGGGGGGGGGTGTGCTAATTTTAGAAAACTTGGATCAACAATGGGTAGGAAGGAGGGAAGAGAGGAATCTCAGGAGAAAGTAGGGTGGAGAGAAAAGAAATGTGGTTTGGAGGAGATACAAATTAGCAGGGTGCGGTGGGTGAACATGTAAGGATCAAATGGCGGAGGGTGGGCGGAATAAAACATATATAATTCCACCATGTTTCATCCCTAAGAAACAGCCTCTGGACTGTTGAGCTTGTACTCTTGACTGAATATTGTCTTGTTTCTGTGATTAGTGATGGAAAATTACTTTTTGATATGAATGTATCTCAAGATAGTGAGTGCATGTTTCCTCTCAACAGTGATGTAAGGAATCGAATGCCTTTTGGTGGATTTTTGGCTTCGCTTTCCTATAATTGCTCAGGCAGATTAAACTTTTGAAGTTTATTTTTAAATTCAAGTTGATCTTAGTTGTGAGCATGTGCCATAAATAATTTATAGTTATTTACGATCGGGACTGACGGGATATCCTCGAGATATGTGCACTCACGTCTGAGCTGTCGAGCCTGGGTTTGCATCCCAACCGAGCGAAGAACTGTCACTCTGGTGCTTCGTAGGCAGAGGGATTAATCGATGTGTGTGTGCCGTCCCTTGTTTGAATGTTAAGTTGTGCGTCCTTTCTGCCAGCATTAGTTGGTTGTTGTCAAAAATCCCACGGTTCCCTTCGTGAAGAGGAAGTGAGCTATCGCCTTCACTCTGGTCAAATTACAAATTACGACACACACACACACACACACAATTTGAGTATCCTGCATTTCAACATGGAGAATTGTAATTTTGTGGTATTCCAAGCGATGTCACAGGCTGCTTTAAAACAACCAATCATCAGCAGTCGAGTATCCTGCGTTCGAGTGGCAACACGTTCAGGATTGTAACCCTAACCAAGAAATTGCTTTGGCAGAATTGACTCTTTATCGAGCATTGTTGATGATGATGATGATGATAATGATGATGATTGTATTTAAGTTTATTTCAACTTAATTTTGGCACCTGCTATCAGGGCCTTTAAAAGAATAAACCAAATTGGGAATTTGGTTAAATATTGCATTGGGGAGTTGTGATTTGTTGCAAGTGGAGCACCTTACAATACTGTATGTTTCAGGTTACAGTTTCTTGCGTTGATCTCTAATGGTGTGTGCAGAAGCAACGATGGGCATCAGAGAGCTGGCATTTTTGCGTGATCTCGCTGAGCAGAACTCTGCGAGGCTTTTCCATCACTCAGCCTCTCCTATCGCTGTCCCTGGCCGTCTCGCGGCCTTGGTGCCCCACCAGTCTGATTCACGTTTTCCCTCGCCAGTTTGGGGTGGATCATGGCCTTCCAGGACGGCCTCCCTAGCCCCTAAAGGAACAATGATGGTTTTGAACTCTCTCAGTAACCTCGAGACAACGGTGGGAAGATTTTATACCAACTTTCCTAATGAGATGGAGGATCTCACGATTATCAGCCCTCCTCGCAAGGATGATATTTCTGGAGGTAAGCAGGGTGATTGGTAATGAAAGGAAATTGAGTTTAAAATGCATAATTTCTCCAAGTAAAAGGTATATTTTTCCCAACTACCGGTTGACAACTTGGAATACAAAACAACCTTTGTATTTTCTTCCCTGTGTAGGTCTTGCCCTGACCTTGAGCCGACCTTGTTTTTTTGGGAATGTCCTACTCGGAGTTGTTGGAGTTGTTGTGGCTCTTGCAGATGCCCTTGAACCAATAAGTTACTTCCCTGCTGCTTCCAATTCCTATGCATTTCTCATTGATACCAAAGGTAAATTTTAGTGTGCACCTCATCCCTCCCCACCCTCCTAGCTGAACACGGTACCATTGGCTGTGAGCAACCATCACACATTTTGTCAAATATGGGAGTCCCTGAATGATGTACAATATCCATCAGGTTTCGTGATATTTCACCCTTCGTTCCCACGGCTGAGCCAGCTGGAGCAGCCTCTTCCACATACCCACATTGACCATTTTGAGAGTATTCCTGGATTTGGTCTTGTGCGCTTCGACATGTTGAGGTGTGTACTCCTTGGATGCCATATCTAAAATTATAGTCATGACGATGATTGCTCGAGTTATCAAGCATGAACCACAGTAACTACGTACTCAATCCCAAGATATCATTCTGACAAGTACCGTATTGTATGTTGTCATCAATGTTTCAGAAAATAGTTTGTTTTCTGTAACACGAGAGACTCTGCAAAATGTACGCGACATTAAACTTGCATCCAATCAAATGCCTGTTTGCTTCCTCCAGCCTACCCATTGGAAGTCGTGAGCTCTCAGTCGCAAAGGAGGCCGCATTGAGCTGGCACCATACGAGAATACAAAGACCCAACTTGGCCTACACTATCAGATATGCCTGGAAACTGGTACCTGCTCCTCTTTCCCTGTGTATCTCTTCCCAGACTGTGCTACTTCTAAAGCTTTCCCATTTTTCCACTCATTGTGTTTCTATTGGATGCTGTTAGTCGCATTTGAGCAAGACAACTAGCAATCTACACAGTGACCAGAAATTCATTTTTATATTTTTTGGTCAGGGCAATGCCCAGAAATTGGATGGATGCCAATATTTGGTGCATGTGATGGGGATCGTGCGCGCTTGGAGTTGTAGGTTTGCTGACAATCCTTGCTAATGGATGTTGGATGACAGCTTGCAGACGTTGAAATGGTGGCTTGTGTGGCAGTGGTGGAGCCTGATATACCGATTCGTCATTTGACCTCTCGGTCCTCTGTCGGATCCGCCAAGCTGCTGTACCACCGGCTCGATCTACTGGTGCAATCACGCCTCTGCAGACACTTCCAACAGCTTTCTACACTTGGTTAGTCATTTTGGTTTTTTGATCCTGTAACGTTTGTCAACTTTTCTTCACACTATTCTTTCATTTAAGATAATTTTATAACCTCTCCAACTTACCTCCCCCCACAAAAAAGCCTCCAATAATTCCATTGTGGAAACTCGTTTAAGTCTTTTGTGAAAAGAACTTTCACTCTGGTGGAATTCATGTTTTCGCAGAAAAGGGATTTTAATGCAGGGAAATCATAACTGTTTTGGCATTGCTTCATTGCCATGGGATGTGGTCATTTCGTGACTACTGGAGTAATCGCATGATCATACCAAACCATTGGTTACACAGACTACCAAGCCCATGACAGAACGCTTTAATAGCAATGCCAATGGAGGGCCAGTCATTCTTTGGGTTGCGTGATGGTGAATTGTTGGGATGAGAATATAGCAGAGACATGGCCTACTCACCTTGAGCTGTCTCTTCTGGATCATTTCCTCACTTGACTATAAACTGTCACCCTGGTGCTTTGCAGGTAAGGCTTCACATAATTACCTCTGCCACCGAAGGTGAGGAGGGCTATGTTTTTACCCCTTTCTGTTTGTTTGTCTGTGTGCAGGATATCTCAAAAAGTTGGGGACAGATCCGGATTAAATTTTGTTGACAGGTTGGGTGTGTAACAAGGACGAACTGGTTAGATTTTGGTGAAGATCCGTATCCGGATCCGACTACGAGAATTATTAAAGGTCCCATGACACTCAAAAATACTGAAATTGCACATATATATGTCCTATAGGAGTTTTTCATCGTGATTTCTGATCTGACAATGTTTTTTCACAATACTCGTTCTGTAAAATGTAAAATAGAAAAAACAAACCTCATCGGGAACGCCCCTAAAAATTCTGCCGAAATCGACTGAACGACGCGTAACCCACATGACGTCATCTCCAGAACAACAAAGGCTGCATGTAAATTACTCGGGTTGGTGGTCTACGTGATTCTATTGGCTTCCTGTGTGTTTCCACATTCGATTCATCGACTCAATCGCTTCGTTCATTTCTGCTTTAAAAAAAAATCAAACATTTGGTTTTGAATAATGGATGGCATGGACTTTGATTTGTCTGGTAGCGACAGGTAGTGTGAGAGAAATGAAGGATTTTGGTCTGAATCAGATGGAGAATTGTCGGATAACGTAGTCACGGGAGGTGAAGTTCAGACAGCTGGAAATGAAATACGGCCTTACCAGTTCGAGCCCGAAGCAGGACAAGCAGAGAAAAATGGCGATTAAATTCATGGTGATCGGTAGGACATCGAAGGAAGACTTGGCAATAACAACTGGTTAGACTAAATCCTATTTGTAATTCAATAATGTAAATTCGACTTGCATACTGCTCGATATCAGAAATATTTTAGTGAGGTGACGTGACCAGTGCAGCGCAGCGGGCATGTTGCTCCGCGGCAAATGAATCACAAGCAAGGCCGGCCCATGTCATCGGCCGTATCTCTCCGCGCATAAAACGAAGCAATCTCGCTGTCCGGATACGATGAAAACTTGTGTGCAGAACACACCTTGTGACACAATTGTCTAGAGTAGTCTGATAAATCTGACGTTCTGTTGCATTTTTATTTATTTTATTCCTTCTGTCGTCATGTAGCGCCAGTAGAAAACAATGAAGAAAAGAGAATAATAAAAGAAAGCTACAGCAAGTCAGATTTATCGGACCAGTCGGAATGACGACGGATTTATCGGACTCGTCTAGACTCTAGAGTTCACAAGTAACTTGTATTAGCATAAACACAATGTATAAGTCAATGCGTAAGAGTCCCGAGGCTATGAGGCCGTGTAATAGGACAGATAAATTTGTCTTTCATAGTTGTGCCAACATATTTTTCCCTGTTCATTTATTACAGCATTTTGGCTAAATGTTAATGAATAGCAAGCCAATGGAGCAGTACCTTCACTTTAGAATAAACCCATGTATGTCGAGTGCAGCCATACCTGGTGTAACGTATGTTGATTTCCGGTTGTGGTTGGTTGTGCTCCGTGATTGCGAATAAACGTCACTTCCGGTCTGGCCCAACATGGAGTCCTGAGTATCTTACATGGTGTCAGAAGAATCTGCAAAGATCTCCGTACATCCACGCCATCTGACGCTGGTATTTGAAACATATAAACTATGGCATCCATGAACTTTGAACACCCAACTATTGACTGGGATTGGACTTCGCTGTATCAGGAATTTGTTCGATTCCGAAACCACGTTGGATTCGTTTTTGACGGTCCGTTGGCTGGGCTGCCTGACAAACACAAGGCAGGGTGGCTTGGAACTTGGATCGGAGAACAAGGACGAGAGATATACGAGACCTTTGAGTGGATTGAAGGTGAGAAGAATGACCAACATAGTTTTGAACAAATTCGAATTGTATATCCGTCCGAGGAAAAACAAGCGCATCGCGAGGCATCGACTGGTCAGGAGGAAACAAAGCCCCAGTGAATCGTTTGACAACTTTGTCAAGGACTTGTGGCTCATTATCATGGACTGTGAATATGTGCAGCCTGAAGATGTGCTCGTGGATGCCATCATACAAGGCGTTTATGAGGAGAAAGTTCAGGAACGCCTACGAGACAGAGGTGAAGAACTTACGCTGACCAATGCTCTTGAAGTGGGTCAGCAGTTTGAACTTTCAAGGACTCAGATTTGCATTGTCTGTGATGAGGATATGAGTGTGGCCGCTGTACATTACAAACGAGCGAGGCCGAAACCACAATCTAACCCAGGACCATTACAGCCATCACGCAGGAGACCTACCCCGAATATACAGCAGCGTAAGGACAGTTGCTATCACTGTGGTAAGGATCCTGACCATTCATGGAATCATGGTGTATGTCCAGCAATTGGATCCACCTGCTCTTACTGCAAGAAGCCAAACCATTGGCTTGCAGTTTGCCGTCGACGCGCTAGCGTGCACTCGGTGGAAACTCAGTCGGACGGTGCTCCTGCTGATACAACCGAGTATGCAGATAAAACTAATGGAAACATTCTGCGGATCAGCGCATTGCAGACAACGCTTTCATTACCTTGTGACAAATGGAGACAGGCTCTCTTGGTATCAGGAAAGCAAGTGACCTTCAGGATTGATACCGGAGCTCGCTGCAACACAATGACACTATCTGATTACCAGCGTCTTGATCACACTGGTGAACTCTGTCAATCGACCAAGGTATTGTGCACTTACTCAAATCACAAGTTAAAACCCGTCGCAGCCGTGGATCTTCCTGTTCAGTGTCGTGGCAAGTTAGTCACCACAACATTTGAAGTGGTTGCTCTCCAACAAGAATACATAATTTCTGGAAATATTGCAGAAGCTCTGGTCCTGATCATCAGACTTGATTCCATTGCAACGGAAGTGGATACCTGTGGTGTTCTTCCTGAACTGAAGGAATATCCAGATGTCGTGCGAACCACAGGAACTCTGCCAGGCATGTATACAATTAAAATGCAATCTGGTGCAAAGGGAGTTGTAAATGCTTCTCGGCGACAACCCGCTTCCCTCTTGCCGCGTATTAAAACCCGACTGGGGGAGATGGAATCGGACGGATACATTGCCAAAGTGAACAAACCTACGGAATGTAGGAGAGCTAGTCA